>NC_090871.1:3271017-3283517 GCF_036669935.1 Montipora foliosa
CCTGCTCTATCCCTTCCCCCTCCCCTCTTTGATTTTCTCGAGTCCGGATATGCAGGACACAAATCATGCGAGAGGGGCACCTCAAGAGATCTCACTCCTCCCTCCACTCCTTATTTGTTCCAGACCCCTCTTGCGGAAATGTGGGACCTTGGCACCCAAGGAAAAGTTTTTTTTTTTTTTTCACATTTGTTCTTCGTTTCCTTTGTCCAAAACGGGGTTGAAACTAAAAAAGCACCAAAATTTTATTGACACAATTTTTTTTAGATTTAAAAGAAATTTAAAAGAAAATCTACTTGTTTTGCGGCCGACTGGTGTCCATTGTAATTTGAACGATTCCTGAGAAACGCTTTAATAGCCACCAACAAATCAAGTAAATGAATAATCAAACTTTTCCCTGCTTGCAGACGTCTCTTTTCTTTGTCGTTCGCTGGGTTAACGAATACTCGGAAAAGAGACTTCTGCAATGGGTCGAAACATGCGCGGCGGTTACTTAGCGACCGAACCCTCACTTGATAATTCATGTTGTGTGGGCTCACTTAACAACAGCGAAATTACTGTAAAGGAATACGCGGGACACAGCGGGCTCAAGTCACAGTCAGCAAACATGTAATGGAGCATGCGGTTTAAAGGGTGCCGTCCAAGATTGTGGATCCTTCTTTTCCTTTACTCAGTTGTCAGCCCAGCGAACGCAAAAGAAAAGAGACCTCTTGCTAGCAGGAAAATCAAACTACCCTACTCAAATAAATTATATAGTAACATAGCATTATTTTTCTTGTAGGGGATTATCTCAGCAATAAAATAACAACGACCAAAACCGTGAATAAGAAAGGACCTTCAGCAAAAGTACAAGAAATTATGAAAAAGCGGCTTGCATTGGAATATGACTTTTATTACTTTGTAAAGGACAGATTTCACAGACTAATGTATGAACTGAAGTCAGCTCCATCGTAATATACATCTTTTTAGACCCAACGATAAAGCCCATGTGCACTGAATTTGGCTTTTCAGTGTGGAGAGAACGTCCAATTCTCCCGAGCCTGCACACAGGCTCTCCGTGCGTCGAATGGCGCGTCGTCAAGAGCTGTTGGACGCACGGAGAAGCTGTGTGCAGGCTAATTTCTCTACGCACGATAACTTGATGTTCGGGCTAATTCGAGGTTACCCAGATAAACAGGGATGGGCGATTATCTGTAATAAATTCAAAGTGATATTAGCAGTACGGCAGTTCTTTATACTGATATGAATTAACATCAACCCGGCAAGGGGACAGAGAGAGCGAAGAATACCAAAGGTCTGTGGTCTGGGTCAACAGAAGAGCTGAGCACCTGCATTTGCTGGGTGTAATTTTATATCAAATGGAAAGTGTCTTTGTGTTTTCATTAATTTTGTTGTTATATCAATAGACATTATTTATGACTTCAAATGCAAAAGCTCCTACACATGGTCTCCTAATCAAGTCTAAAATCGAAATGATCAATAATTTTTTAGTGGCGACCTGGCACATAGAGCTGTAAGAAAATGTTCTTCATCTGCAAGGGAATCTTTGCTGACAACATAGTTTACATGTTGTTTCATGAACTTTCGAGTCATCGTGTTATTTACAAATTGACTTCAGAAAATAAAAGAATTTGTAAAACTTGTTTAAATCTCCTATTTTAAGCCATTTTAGCTCTGATACCGAGATAGCTATTGGCCATCAAAAA
Source organism: Montipora foliosa (assembly GCF_036669935.1). NCBI lineage: Eukaryota > Metazoa > Cnidaria > Anthozoa > Scleractinia > Acroporidae > Montipora > Montipora foliosa. The sequence continues at coordinate 3,272,721 of NC_090871.1, forward strand.
CTGATCAATTCTGGGGTGGCAAAAGCGCTAATTTCCCATATGCTTTTTTTTTTGTACAATTTCGAATTTGCAATGCATCATTGCTCAAAGATTATTTGGTGTATCGCCTTCAAATTTTCACAGATATAGTACCACTCAAAAGTACACTTTAAGAATCAGGTGCTCCGTATTGGAGCGCGAGCCGCTTCGTGAGTACGTTAATCTTCGGAAAAGTTATATACCTTCATGCAGACATGCAGTTTTTCGAACCGTCTCGCGAGACGAGACGAGACTCTTGTATCGCGAGAGGGTGGTAACTTACTTTCGCGGCACTGTAGCTCATTATGCAATGCCCTTTCAATATTCAGTGATTTATTCTCGGCTGACTGATTAGAAAACCTTAATTAGCCTTACGCTAATGAGGCAAAAAATGGAAACAAGATTCCCCTATAGAGCGGTTTTCAACTGAGTGTCGAAAGTAATTAGCGAATTGCTTTAGCTTTGCATTACTTCACTCAGTGATTGGTTCAAAGTTCTCGCGCCACTTTTCCAACCAATCAGAAGTGAAACCAAAATCAATCGTGGCTTGCGCGTGCACATTTTCCCGCGCTTTGTGTCGGCTATGTGTAATTACTTCGAGTTTTGATTGATTTACTGGATTGTCTCCGTCCTTTTTGATTGGCCAAAGTAATAACTTTGGTTTGGTTTTACGACACTCGACTGAAACTCGCTCTAAACAGGGTTATTGTGAAGCTAGCACAAGGAAGAAAGACAGTACTACAAGTTTGACCCCACTCCGTTTGTCTCTCAACCAATGATATGGAAAAAGAAAATCTGCACAGTCAGTTAAAAAGCAACGATAAGAGGGTAACTATTTCTTTTTCGCAGTCTATTTTGTTATTTCAAAAAACACGATCTCAAATGTTTCCTTATGATTTTATTAGTATGAGTAATCACGTGATTTCGAGTGCAATTTGGATGAATCAAATTTCTATCAAAAGTAGCTCGCGCAATACACCGGAAGTGAGAATACGGCGTAAAATCGCGCGAACCGGATATAAAACCTGCGGACAAAATTTATCTTCAAGTGAAGCTATGATCGTCGCAGTTATGAACGCAATTTTTGCAATTGCGTAAAGAAGCCTGAAATATTCAGGACTTCAACGGGGTTTGAACCCGTGACCTCGCGATACCGGTGCGACGCTCTAACCAACTGAGCTATGAAGCCACTGACGTTGGGAGCTGGTCAGTTGGTTAGAGCGTCGCACCGGTATCGCGAGGTCACGGGTTCATATATGATCCATTTCATATATCATTTCATCCCAAAATTTATCTTTACGCCGAAATTTTGCTCGGTGACCTATCTTTTTTTTTTTTGCAAACGTATCATTCACGATGGCGCTTCAAATTAAAAAAGTTTCCGGGAAAGTTATTTAGTACAATGTTCTGTAAACTATAAAAAGTAGGGCTGTCCACAAGTTGCTCATAAATGTGTGAAAAGGTGCTCCAATGTTCTCAAAAAGTTGCTCAAAAGTTGCCTAAAAATCCAAAAGTTGCTCAGAAGTTGCTTTTTTGTATTTTGGTGTAAGAGGCTAATTATTAATTTAAATGAAGATGTTCATGAAGAATTAATTTCACTTGACATGGATGCCAGATACATATTGCATATTGATTTCATTATAATTGTTTGTAAGTTTACGTTTTACATTGCTATCTTCTCTCACCCCACAATCTGATTCTCTTTATTGGCTTCCTTATATTACAATTACTACTAGATAGATAATCACATTATGGTATTCAAACAAACGTTGCTAATATGCTTATATGATACATAAAGTATCTCTGACGTACATGACTCATTTGCTATATAAAAACATATTCTTGTCTTTGAACTCCTTAACTCTATCCCACGAGGACACATTTGGATCGACTGAACCGCGCACGTTTCTCTTCTTTTCCGCTGCATTAGTTTGCACCTTTCTTTCCCGGGAAATACAAGCTTTTTCTGGAGTACTCAACCTAGCTCCAGCACTAGCTGCTTTTTCTAGAGGATCTGAATATTCATCATGGTCACTCGAGCATGGACTATCGTTCAGCTCCGCCATTTTGAATTTTTTACCATATCCGCTGACCAAACAAAACTTTACATTAGAAGAAGTCAATCTTGAAAAACAAAAATTAGCAAAAGGAACTTTCACCAAAATGTTGAAAACATGAAACAAAGGTTTACGCTAATCCTGGGTTAAGTTAATCGGCTTTCGAGCAACCGGGCCCTGGCGTTTTGCATATGGTAACCGATATGACATTATAAGTGACCTTTCACCAATACTACAGCAACAAAAACCCTTTCGAGCCTCCTTAAGCAGAAGAAACGCACGCGTATCCATCACGCAACCACGGAAAATTTGCGCCATAAATTGCGCAAACCAGGGCGCGCGCTTGATTTGAAAACAAAAGGAGCGCTTACCATTTGAATGAAATTTCGGTGAGAATAGGGCCGTTTATACGAGAGTAAATAAGCCGCAGCTAACTCTGGCCGCGGCTTACTTAAGCCGCGAAAGGAACTATTTATACGAGTATAAACTCCCCGGCCAGGATAAGACACGACTTGAGAAAGCCGTGAATGTAGATTTTGTACCATTTATACGGGTTGTTCGCGGATTACGTAAGCCGCGGCCAGAGTTAGCCGCGGCTTATTTTCTCTCGTATAAACGGCCTGTGTCAGCAAATGGTATTGCATGTTCTGTACTTAGAAAAAGAAAATGGGAATGTGCTGTATCATTTGCCAGAAAAACGGGTTGTTACGGTTGAAAAACAAATGAAACGGTCTATTTTCTCTTGCAATTGTAATTATGGACAAATGGTAAAGAAATTTCCGGGCATTCCGGTCAAAGCGAGAAAACGGGAATACTTCGAAAGGTATTACCTTCTTCCGAAAACATTCCACCGAGATGAACCATCCATTTGAATTCTCTCCGGAATTACCGAAAATTCCATTTAAATGGTAAGCGCTCAAGATTTGATTGGTTCTGACCAAACCCTAGTGTTTATTAGCCAATCATAATCCAAAATTTCGATGTGTAATTTGCACTGGTATTACACTTCTTGCACTGAGTTACACTGCACTGCTCTCAGCCAATCAGAATCGAGTAATTTTTTCCTGTATATTATTAAAGACGAAATTTCAAACCAATATTCCAAAATACGCGGGTCAAAAACATGCCATACTGTAAAACAAACAAATTTAGACCTTCTGTGCGTTTGAATAACTAGTTAAGTAAAGATTTTCCGCTGTATTAAACTCTTGACACGGTGCCAAAACTTATCAGACATACTGCCAAACATATCAGAAGTGACGAATTGGTAACAAAAGCAAGTGACGGAAGTGGACAAATCAAGCCTATAACAATATTGAAATATGCATCAGAAATACATAAAATTCATATAACTGCAGACAGTACTGTTTCGGCCTTCTGGGCTTCATCAGTGCAGTGCTGATGTCTGGGATGGAGGTTAAGCTTATAAAGCCACCCAAAATGTCCCACACATGTGGTACATCTAAGCCATGCCGGAATGCTCAAACTAGCGAGCTAGTGAGCATGCGTAATTGCTAGCGGCAATGACTCATCCCAGTAGAGTGCTCAATTTGGACATGACAGCAAAAGCTTTGTAATGCCAAAGAGCTCTATCTATAGCTCTATCCCTCTATAGCTCTATCCCTCGGATACCACCTATTTAAAATCAGTTATTTGTTACACTCTTTACTCAATCTCAAGAAAACAATGGTCCTTATGCGCGTGGCGGCCATATTGGCCATAGACAATAGATTTCGTACCCCGAGCCTCGAGTTGAAATGCTTGGGAACGAGTTTCGGTGCACAAACACAAAAGTTTTCAATCCCTCGGGACTCATCATGACCGCCCGGAGGTTTTCACGAGACGTCATCGTCACCTTGTTGGTTGACGAAAACAAAATATCTCTCATTAGCTTCTTTTGCTAGTCCACCAGAAGTCGTACATTTCTCTATTGTTATTGGTTTCTCTATAGCCAGAGGTTGGTTGAAAACGTCCTATTGTTGTACTTGGTGGACTACACCTGTCTTTCGATTTGATTTAAGACCACTTGATAAAACCACTGATAATATTTCCAAATTTGTATATGAATGTCGAGAATTATATGTTTACGTTTGCAACTTTGACAGTTAAAAAGGCTTTTAAAACTGAAGCGGAAGTCTTGCTAATCATGATTTGCGACCATTGATAATTTAAAAAATTTGGAATGTGTTAATTACTTTATGTGGAGGAAAACTAATTGATCAGTATCATTTGAATGCCCTATCTGTTGATTTAAGAGTAAATACCAAGTTCATGTCGTCGTTTGTTGAAACACTTCTGCCTGTTAAAACTCAGTAATAAACATAAAGTTAATTTTAGTTTCCCCAGCCTCAAATTTTTGAAAAATACCACACTTTCGAACGTCACCGCGTTGTAGACCGCAACCCATGAACAGTAACGGATTTAATTTGCAAAGAATGCAAAAAAACAAACAAAAAAAAAAACCAGATTCAACTGATTCAGCATCAATGTAATGTACTCGAGGGCTTGAAAAGTCAGTTCGGAGTATACTACTTGGGATAAGAAAACACTGATGGAGAACACCTCCAAACAACACCTTACCTTGTCGTAAAATTGAAAACCATCCTTTGTTTTTAGCCAGGAGAGACAAAGTCGGTTGGTTAGGAGTACGAAATAAGGATATAAAGGATTTCGCTAAAAGATCCTTCTGCGAGTTGTGAAAATGTCGCCGGACTGAAAGAGATTTGTACAGCGCACACGCAGAGTAATTATCTGACCGGGAAGTCAGTTGGTTACCGATGAATACTTATAGCGGTACCACCCTGTTAGCGAAATAGCCGTGGTTCAAATACATGCAAGCCAAGAAATTCAGTTCTTAACTTATTGCAGAGTTTCTAACTCACTGTACATTTCTATTAATTAACTCCTCAAATAAAGGCAAAATTTACAGCGCTGCATACTGTTAGATAAGTACTAGGTCTTTCTTGATCTGAATACGTGTAAAGATAAACAGTTTTGTAGGGTTATGCAGTTCTGGAAAAGTTAAACCAAGTCTTAATGTTATAAATGTCAGTAATATGTAAGACATCATAAACAGTTTAAACTGATCAGTGATAAAGTTCCTGTTTTACATTACATGAATCTTTTGAATCACTCTAAAAACGTTGAAACAACTGATTTCTGCTTAAAACAATCTGAAATCAAGTCTTTTGATTTCAGCGATGTTCGACATTGATCTTTTGCACCATTCAACTCGGATTACATGGAAGCCAAAAATGAAATGAGTTTGTCATCAAAACTCATCCCTTAAACTCCTTCTACCTTCCAAGAGTTTTTGACAGATCAACTAAACATGCAGTTAATCGTTTTTACAAGCAAGAAATCCATGTATACTCAGCGAAGTCTTCACTCTTTTCTCACGCTGTCTTCTATTACAAAACCAAACTCTCACTACCTCTCTATCGAGTCGTAGAGTCTCTGCGATTCGGATGATCTCTTGTGATGATGGCTTGGGTTGCTTGAGAAAATGATCTTCGAGATGTTCCTTCGCTGTGAGTCCGATAGTAGTTCGTCTTTTACGTCGACGTTCTGCGTTGAACTTATCACCACACGCTCCCCCTGTACATTCAGCATCCTCAAGCCACCGAGCCAGGATCGGTTTCAGTTTGCACGCGTTTTTAAAACTCAGTTGGAGGTTTTCGAAGCGACAGATCGTTGTTTGGCTGAAATCCGTTCCATGAACAGAAGCTAACGCCGCGCCGACGTTCGTCTGTGTAAAACCGAGTTTAATCCGTCGCAGTTTGAATTGCGTCGCAAACTCTTCCAACTCACGGAGTTTTGATGTGTCTATGGCGAAACCCAATCCATGTGAAGCCGCAATTGCTGACTCGTTTTCGAATCCTGCCATTGGATTAAGAACGAATGGAGGTGTAACATGAATGTTAGGCCCGCGAGGATCAATTTTACTGCAATGTGTCATTGGCTGTAATGGGGTGGGATGAGGTGGCATCATTGAGATTGTGTTGTCACGAACCATGGGTTGATATGATGTATAAGAAACTTCATTGGGATATGGACGGCAAGCCATCATTGCAAATATTAGTCAACCACTGTCGTTCTGGTCGCTTCAGTACCAAGAGTGTAATCGCAAATCTGTGAACAGTCATTTAAAGAAACCTCCACTCGCTGCAGGCAATAAAAAACAGATAACAAAGCTCAATGCGAGCTCCTTAGGAGCGGAAGACATAAAGTCGGAAACATGGCAAAAGTGCCGATGTTTTTAGGTTAAAGGTACTCTGCTATCACTGTTTAATATAGATGAGATAAAAAGGTGTTTTTCGATACTGCGCTCGCAAACAGCAACAGTAATTTAAAGTTAAAACGAAGGACAAGGATCGAAGAGATGTGAAAGCTGTTTACCTCACGCAATTTCTCTGCGTGCAGATTTTCGCATTCCTTAAGCCCAGTCAGACAAAATTAGAATTAAGAAACTAAAGTTATCGTTGATATAGATTTTCGTGCCTAAAATCTCGCCAAAAATGTCTCTGAGATCATGAGCGAACGTCAATGGAGCAAGTGCAAAAAACTCAGGTTCAAAATTGTTTTTATTCCACGTATTTAGACACATCCTAAAATCGAGAAAAGTTAATCCATTATCGGAGATCGCAACACATAATGAGCCAAATGATAGCGGTGAGCTTGCTCAAATAATGATTATACGCTAATGTAGTGCTTCCATCCTCCGAAATTAATTAGAACACACCCCAGATCGGAAGTTAGACTCCATTTAAATCCAGTTAAAAAATCATAACTTGGGGCAATACTCCCTTAAAAATTTGATTCCGCGAATTTTCGATCAATTTTTATGTGTCTGATTTGAAACTGTTATCTTTGCCTACTTTATTTTTGAAGAAATCTGACTCAGAGAAATAAATATAAAAATATGAATGAAATAGTTAACGTCACCTCAACTACACTAAAAGTAGAAATACAAAATGTTTCTATGTTGCCGTTAAAAGCTTATATTTGACGCTGATAATAAAAGAAAAGAAATCTTGACTCACACGTCACATGATAACCAAGCCCCAAAGAAACGAATGTTTCCATATTAATTCTTCCCAAAGGAAGATGTATAAAGATAAACGGCTGAATCCAACGAACTTTGACAAATCATCAAAGCACAGGATACAGTAAATACGAACTTAGTTAAAGAAGCGTTTCGTGCATTTCGAATTGGCGGCCGCCTACTTGAAAACGAGAAAATATATTCTTCACCACAAAGTGGACGGATTTTCTTTTATTCCGATATTTTACAGTTCTTACAAACAAGGGCGCACTACACTATATTCGTGTCATGAAGAAAAATATAAAACCCCGGCGACTGTGATTTCCTCAAAAATAAAGTCTGAATGTAAAAATAATTAATAAAGATGAAAAGAAGTGTCTTCGCCTTCCCGAGATGTTTAAGGATTTGTTTTGTGAGATTATTTTTTCGACCTACCGCAAGGGAGTGAGAATAGTTTCTTGTCAATCAGATACCGTGTTCACACTGGGTTGATATCAGTTTCAGCTTGAAGTAGACGAGCTCATAACAGCTCAGGATGGCAAAAATACATGACACAGGACTCAGTTGACACTTCTTTTCATCTCTTACCCCATAATTTACCTTTAAAATTTTATTTTAGAGCAAATAAAGCCGTCATAATATATTTCTGTCCAACTGTGAGGTTTTGCCCTCGGTGTAATTTGCGGCGGAATTTGTTTGGGAAGCTCTGGGAACGAATAAAGATTGAAAAAAAAAACATGGCGGCAGAAATGATCGGAAACAGGTGTATCGTTTTACGGAGCCGTCCAGGGGTAGAAAACGAACCAACCGAATCAAACTTCGCTCTGAAAACAATAGAAATTTCATCTGTTAGCGAAGGACAAGTATTAGCGAGAACATTGTTCTTGTCGGTTGATCCGTACATGCGATGTCAGATGAATGAACATACAGGAACTGGTTACCTCGCACCGTGGTCGCTGGGGCAACCTCCAAAGGGTGGTGGGTTGGGGACAGTTGTCAAGAGCAAATGTGAAGGTTTACGAGAAGGAGATATCTTGTACTCATTTCAGTGGCCTTGGAAAGAATTCGTAGTGTTCTCTGGCGATGACTCTCATTTAAGCAAGGTATTTTTATTTTATGAATCGTAAAAGTATTTAACATGGACAGACTACAGAGATCTGACCCCACCCCTCATCATCAGCTCACCCTGCCCCTACCCCTCCCACAAGAAATTCCAGGAAGGGGGAAATTCGTTGGCATTCTGTTTTGCAGACAGTGACATAATCACGCTGATATAATGAAGTACAGTTGTTTTTACTGTCTGTGGCTTAATATGAATTTCACACCTTATCGGGTGTCTCGAAAACTAAAGCCCTAAGACCCCAAAAACCCGAAAAAGTAACCCAAAACCATCAATTTGGCTAATACTAGGCCTAAAGTTGGTCTTTTGAGTTACCTCAAGCAAAGTTCAAGTCCTTTGTTTGCTACAACTTGTTTCAAAGTGAAGCTGGGTGATCCGTGATATTTAACCACGCTCCACATGTGGCAGGACATCTTCATTTCTCATCGGATATATATGTTGGCTCTGTGACACTCTAGGCCTAAAAACCAAGTTTAGGCCTAGAGTTAGCCAAATAAATTTGAGGGTTTTGGGATACTTTAATTGAGTTTTTGGGGTCTTAAAGTCTTCGTTTTCGAGACACCCCACCTTATCAGCTTAATTAATTGCAATTTCTTATCCTGTATGAATAAACACTTCTAAAAAATGCATCTCAAGTGTTGCAACAAGCAAGGTTTGGTAATTTGTCACTCTAGTTACAACAATCTAAATTTGATCTGAAATTTCCATTCTCCTGTGAAAAATTATCAAATCTGTACCAAAATGAGAAATTTATTTTCCTTCACCAGGAAAGTAGCCCCTTTTTGTGCTCCAACCCGTCTCTCTTGCTGGGCATTGTTGGAATGACAGGTTTGACGTCTTACTTTGGCATCAGAGAAAAAGCTCACATTAAATCTGGCACAAACCAATCAGTTGTCGTCAGTGGGGCTGCAGGTGCTTGTGGGATGGCTGCTGGGCAGGCAAGTTTTTAAACTTTAACACTTTTCCTACTTTCTTCCTAGGAACCTTTGGGTGAAAGTGAAAATATTTTTTGGGGATCAATAATCTTTCATATAGCCAAGGCATATAAGTTATACCAATCCCAAAAGCAAGTGGGCTTGATTGAGGTAAATTTTCCTATGCTATCCTGTTCTCATTTTTTTAACTTTTCTCATGCAACAATTTTAATGATAATTCTTCCCCTCAAGAATGAAATGGGCTGTACCACAGGTGACTCAAACACATAATTTGAATGTTCAGTCAACGTAATGATTTGTAGGGTTTATATGGAAAACATGAAATGCCAAAAAAAATCGGCTAATCCTACTTTACAGCAAGGAAAATAAATAAAATAAACTTACTCTTACTCTCTTTGCTCCTATCCTCCTTTTAATGAAGGATAGGGCAAATTTCAAAACTATCCCAGCGCATCTCAAATTCACACAAGGACACAAGGTGAAGTAAGAGTAAGTTTATTTTATTTCTTTTCCTCGCTGTGAACTAGGATTAACCAATTTTTTCCAGCATTTCATGTTTCCCACATAAACCCTAGAAGAACGTTACATTGACTTCAGGAGCATTCGAATGTTTTTGGGTCGCCTCTGGTAGATGCTGATTTTTTTTTCTCTGTAGTAGTAATCTAAGATTAATGTATATTAAAAAAAAAAACAAAAAAAGCAAAAGTTACTGCACATCCATTCATACCAAGTGTCAATAATTAACAAACAGTAACCTCAATGTATGAAACCATAATATTACAAGAGATTTTGACGTCATCGCAGTCGAGCAGCAACTTAAGCATAATTTTGCAAAGAAAGCCTGAAAAAAAAAAACAACCCAGTCTTGAATGAGGCACACCTCTCTACCAACTGAGCTATCAAGCCAACTGGGAGCTTGTCACTTGTGAGTTGAGTTACATTCTGTAAGCGTTGAACAAATGAATGATATACATGTAGCATATATGAAATATAGATATTATTCATCAGCAGGGAGGTCCGTATGGGGAAAAACTGTGCCAGAAGTCTCCAGCAGCCTTGGGCTGCACTCGAGACTGAGGGCACAGCTTTTTCCTATACGAGCTGACCAAGGCCAGTGAACAACCTGTTTATATATTTTTTTTCCTAAAAAGATGTGCTTGCTGGGAACCAGTCCTTAAGCATTAGAATATTAAGCATTAAAAAGATCAGGCAATACCACAATGATTGGTTGATTCTGTTCACAATAGTTATTAATTTGTAAAGCAACACTGTTTACTTTTAAAAACACTTAAAAGGCTTCAAAAAATCTATTTTTGGCCCTAATTTCGGCTCATCACACAAGCTCACTAAACCATGGCTAGGATTCTGGCCCAGTTGGCAGGCGAGATTGAAAAATTCCACCCGCTCCCAGGGCCACTTGGGCACTGAGAAAAAACATAATGACATATATTTGAACTGTGGAAATTGAAATGCATAAGATTTGGAGATATTCTGTATGATTCAAATGATAGCGTTGTTGCTAATTCAAACCAGATTGCCAAGTTAGATGGCTGTGGTATGGTAATTGGCATTTGTGGTTCAGATGATAAGTGTCACTGGCTTACAGATGAGTTGGGCTTTGAT
>NC_090871.1:3291017-3293517 GCF_036669935.1 Montipora foliosa
TTTAGTTTTTATTATATCTTATCTCATTGTACATACTTTTGTTTAGTTTTATCGTAATATTATAATCTAAGCTATTGTAATTTAATATCGTAGTTACTGTGTAATTTGCATTATTTTAGATTACATTCGGAGATACTAGCATATTTCTTTGCTACTCTAAAAAAAATCCGAATCGAAATAAAGTTATGTATGTATGTTGTATGTATGTATGTATGTATGTATCCTGATGCATAAATTATTATAATGTATTTCGCAAGCAGTTTACCTAAGAGAGCATGCGTACTGGAGCTTGTATACGTCACTCGCTCAAAATGGCGACGTGAAGAGCTACTTATGCTTGTCAAAGTAGCATCAGCGAAGATGATATGTGTAGTTCGTGTTTTTCTAACACAAAGTACACTTACCTTAAATGTCAAATACCAATTAAAATAAACATCGATTTCGGGCGACGGATGTGTAGATTAGCAGCATCTGCCATGTTTATTTACTACTCCTGAAAACTGCTGACCATTTTCACTGCTTTTACTGGAACTGTCTTAGGAACGGCCAAAAAGAGCGGAGTCTGAATTAACAGGCGTACTTTTGTTAATTTGGGTCGGTCCAAATTTGAATTGAGTTCGGCTCACGAAAAGATCGGCGTCTGAACCGGCCCTTAGGTTCGGCACGACTACTTAGCACGGCAGGACTTGCCGTGCCGCACGGCAGTAGCGCGACTTTGTTTCAAACGGCGTTCTATTGTTGCGCTGAACTCAATTCATAAATTAATTTAATGTATTTTGCATTATTTGCATACTATTACGCTGGATGGATGGTTTGTTTTGTCTTTTGAATTTGGCGCGACTGTATTAGGCTCGACGTTTGAAACCGCTGCCGTGCCATCGTCGTGCCACTGCCAAGCCAAATTCATTTGAGTTCGGCAGGGCAGTAGCACGACGTTTGGAACAGGCCTTTTGTTCCTAGCGTCTTGTTTATTCCCCGCTGGAGACCCATACACGATCTGGTTTCGTGTGTCCGCTACAATTAAAGAAGTTAGGGAGAGGTCCTTTATTTTAAGTGGATTCTGAATAGTCGCACAAGGAGGCATCAGTTGGTTGAGCACCGGGCTGCCGTGCGGGAGGTAGTGAGCACCGGGCTGCCGTGCGGGAGGTAGTGAGTTCGACACCGGCCGGACCAACACTCGGGTACTTAACATAACTGAGGAGAAAATGCTGCCTTTGTAATTCCATCCGCAAATGGTTAGGCCCGTTTCAAACGTCGAACTTTTCATGTGCTGAATCTAATGCAAATGAGAAAAAAATCTATTGTTTTCGCTCATTTGCATTAGATTCGGCAAATGAAAAGTTCGACGTTTGAAACGGGCCTTAGACTTTCAAGTCTTCTCGGATAAGGACTATAAACCGCGGGCCCGGTCTCACAAATATCTTCCATGTTCATTAGTTCCCTGTGGAACGTTAAAGAACCCACACACTATTCGAGAAGAGTAGGGGATGGAGTTCCCGGTGTTGTGGCTGTCCTCTGTGAGTATATGAGTGAGTGGGTATAGCAGGTCCACATCAGCTGAATAGCTGCCAAAACTTCAACCTGCTCAAACAAACACACGTGACTTGGCCAAACTTGGTCTCCCCCGTCCAAGGGGAAGAGAGAGACTCGAAACGAGGTTCAGATTCGTGAGAAGTTAGTTTGTTGAGTGTACCCCCCCTGCGGAGAACTTTGCGATCACGTGACACGCGTTCGATTTTCTTCAAATTACTGTGGCGCGTCGACTCATTGACGCGTTCAAGTTTTTGTTTGCTTTGCAAGACTACATTGTTTGTCATTTTTCTAGTTTATTTGTTTGGATTAAATTTGGATTTTTCAGCCTACCATTCATGGACAACTTTTCTTCAACCTCGTTCCCAGGGTTTGAAGGTGCGGCTTATAAAAGAACGATAGAAGTGATCATCCTCGCACATGGATATCTGCACAAATTGTCTCATACACGCCTGAAAAATTCAGGCGCCAGTTCAACGGGATTCGAACCCATGACCTCGGCGATGCCGGTGCAATGCTATCGCAGAGGTCCTGGGTTCGAATCCCGCTGAAGCCGTCTGAATTTTTCAGGGCCCGGTTCCTCGAAAGCCGATTAACTTAATCCAGGATTAGCGTAAACTTTTGTTTCACGTTTTCAACTTTTTGGTGAAAGTTTCTTTTGCTTAATTTTGTTTTTCAAGATTGACGTCTTCTCATGTAAAGTTCTGCCGAAAATCTGCGTTGAACAGCATTTGGGAGTAGAGAAATGAACTGCTTGGTTAATTTTTTATCTTAGATTAGCGTTAATCGGCTTTTGAGGAACTGGGCCCAGGTGTCTACAAGAAACAATTGCTTAAATTGAATTGACCTGATAGGTGCGAGGAGCACATCTATTTAAACGTCTTATTATATCTCTCAGATAGCACGCGCCCTGTAATTGGCTAAATTAGCGGGCCGTATTCTACAGTACGGCCCGCTGTACAGCCCGCTA
>NC_090871.1:3306017-3308517 GCF_036669935.1 Montipora foliosa
GTTAAAGTTGTACTATGTAGTAAAGGGTAAAAAATGGCAGGTTTAAATATAAAATCAGGATCACCATGACAGCGAATTACCATGAAAGTGATGATGTTTTCACAAAAAAAAAAAATCTATAAGGATGAAATTACAAACGCTTTTATTTCACTCTGAAATTTCCATGTCACCTCGGCAGTTTGAACTGCCGTTCTTCCAAATCAATGCTGGGATAATTTTTTTAAATCGCTTTTTTGGCCCTTTATTCCATTCCATACCTGAAACGCTTTGTAACTTGTAGGAAGAGATAACAAGACAACGAGCTAAATTGACTAAACAGATAGGTTGACTAGACTGACCAATCACATAACGTTTCTACAGACCAATCAGGTCAAAGATCAGACTACAAATTTCTAGTTTCTAAAGAAACTGTGGTGCTGCGTCGATGGGAGACCAGACTGCTTGCACGACACTACACTAATCACGTGACTCTGAAGATGACTTCCGCTCAGGATGTCGAGAATCAGTCAATGTTACAAACAACAATCCGGCTCAGGACCATTTTAAACTGGACCATCTTACTTCATCAGATAAAATTCAGGAACACTTTTGAGAGAATGAGCCAAAAAAAGGAAAGAAATGATACTAAGTAGGACTTTCAAGACGAGTAAGTGGATGAGCTTCAAATAAAACAATCGATCAAGAACACGTCTACGATACATTTCATTCATTTTCATCTTACCCGCTCTCCTGGAAGCCCTATTAAAGGGGAGCGCCCGTCGACGTCGGCATAGAGGTGGCGGAGAGGCTTCGAAGGGAGGGGTGGTTGTTTGAATTGGTTCCGGTTGTTCGACTGCCTCTGCAGATGTGGCTACTGACTTTTCATCTTTTGCCTTCTTCTCCTTCTTTGCGTGGCTGTCTCCTTCCCCAAGACTTAAAGACGAAGTGGCCATGGATTTCGCTTCGCATTCTCTCAGTACTTCAGATAATTCTTTTACTGATGATACTTCTGACGAAAGGCCAGCATTCTTCATTTTTCTGATTCCGCCTTTCATGCAAAACCGTGGTAGAGCTCCCATTACAGCAGGTAAGGGAGGTTTTGGCGGTGCCTGTGGTGGAAGGAGTGATGCTGTCGATGCCAGTGGTGGAGGCGGAGGAGGTGGAGGGTGCAGTGCTATTGACGTCTCCGGGGTTACGGCCGATTGCAGTAGGGCATTTGAGGCCAAGGGCACAGGTGGTGGGGGCGGTGCAATTGGGGTCATCGGAGGTGAAGCCGATTGCACTAGGGCAGCGGGTGCAGCGCCGGGTACAGGAGGTGAAGCCGATTGCAGTTGAGCAGATGGTGTTGGCGGTGGAATAGGATGCGGAACTGTACCAAAAAACCTGGCACTTTGTGATTGTTGGCCAAACCTTCCGGTTCCTATCTGAGGCACTTGAGAGGCCAAAGGTCGGGCTGATATTTGAGATGAACCAAAGGAGAATCCATAATTACCCACAGGCTTCGCTTGTGCGGCCACTGGTTGACCAAGTGAGAAACCTTTACGGGGGGTAGTAGTTGACGTTTCTCGTAGAACTGGTAAAGAAGGTGGCTGGGGTTGTGCAAGACCTTTACCTACAACTATTGGTGATGCACACGATCCGGTGATTTGCTGATCTTGTAGAAGTTCATCAATACTGAATCCACTCATTCCTTTCGGACGTGCTTCAGAAGCCAACGCGACAGCTTGCGGCTTTTGATCTGTAAGAACTGGCCCAGTCTCATGCGTATGTTTCTCTGCTGCTTGAGATAATTGGCCAAACAGAAAGCCTTTAGGAGCAGGACCGAAGAAGGATGGCTGCAATGGTGAAGGCTTTTGAGTCGGAGGAGATCTTGAGGAAAAGCCAACGTATCCTCCTTTACCTGCAGCGAACGACTGCCCCAACAATGTAGGTGGCTGCGCTTCCTGAGTTGCTTGACTGATTGAAGAGCTAGCAAAGAGCCCTCCTCCATCTGTTGCTAAAGACGATCCAAATAATCCAGTTGGTTGCACTTCTTGAGGAGGTACTTCCATTGTATACTCTTCAGGAAATTGATCGAACGAGTCAACATCAGAGTCAAGCTGTGGCTTAGTTGTAAAAACAGAACCAAACACTGATCTTTCCGGTACAGCGGCTCCTGTTTGCTGTGAATCTAATCCAAACTCCCCTCCTACACAAAACGAAGTTGTTTCAGCACGTTCCGAGGTCTTCGATTTCAATTTCCATCGATTTCGATTTCCATCGGATTTTGCGGATTCTTGAAATACTTCCTTGTTCATTTGCTTTCGAATTGAAGGAGTTTCACATGATCTATAAAACAAGGAAGAGTCTGTTGCGATCTGTCTTTCGTAAGACTCGCTCATTCCAAGGCTCATTCCAAGGGTCACAGCCTCAACCTGGAACTGATCTGAGCTGCTTCCTTTGTGTTTTGCAGAGGTCTTGGAAAAAATGGGCTCAGTTTCATAGCGCAGGTCGTTGTCTGAAGTCCGGTTTGCCCTCAACT
>NC_090871.1:3313517-3316017 GCF_036669935.1 Montipora foliosa
TATTTACAACAATCCAGTGAACAATAGCTTTCGAAATCGCAACATTTGACGACGATGATGTTTGTAACATCGAAACATGTCTTCGAAATTAAAAAATGTCATAACTTTCTTAAAGATAACGATTTGATGTTTACTTGAACAGTAGATTTAGGGGGACACTTCGTGACGATCGAAGTAATCTCACAGTTGAGGAGAAGGGTAAGAGGACACTTTGTGATGCTTATAAAAATCTGCATGCACCAAATTAGGCGCAATTCCGGACATATCATGATAACTAGATCTTATGAAAATTTGAGGATATTAATAGGTAGCAGCGTATATGAACCGGTTTCGGGCCACCAGTCAAATAGTTGTGAGGCTCTTAGCGAAACCCTATAATGTTGTTGACAGGATTGATTTGATTTTGATTTGAGTGGTGAATTCAGTGGAACAAACCGACAAAAACATCAAGCTCCTTACCTGGAACGCGCTCCTAACTCAGCATCTTTACAAACTTGACTGGCTCTCTCTTGGTCTCCCATAACATAAAGATAAAAGTGAAACAGGGCAAAGGCTGCCTGTAAGACAAATAACGTGTAACGCCATAAGAAATTGGCGGAAGACTGAATGAAAATCATGCAGTTTGAAAATGGACAAAAACTAACTGCTTTGCTTGCTATTTGCCAGAAATGCAAACAAGTGATGTTCTGTTCCAAAAATCTTGGAATTACTGTTTTAATTACGAAATCTCACGTCATTTGCGAGCTTGTGATCACGTCCAAGCTTTTCACGCGCTTCCTTCATGATGTCATTATACAGACGTTCGCATTGCAACACCGCGCATGTCTCTAAGATCTTGGCTTCCTTCAGTTGCTTCTCTAACTTCTCTTCAGTAGTCTGGGTGAAAAGCAGAAAAAACCCGATATATTACAAAAAGCCAAACAAGTACCTTTGGGGAGGAGGGGGTGGATGGAATAGAAAAAAAAACCGCTTTTCAGTCAGATCGAGAGAGCACTGGATACTCTTCCGGTGGTCACGGGTTCGAACCTCGGCCGGACCAACTCAGGGTCTTAAATCCCGGTCTTTAAGTGCCCCTAACCCTTCAACTTGTTATGTTTTTGGTAGAATTTTCATATCTTTCAAGAACTCATTTTCGCAAATTTTCTTTGAAAATATTGAACCCTGATTTTCTTACGAGCGCTTGAAGTTACTGAAATTTCTATTTTTTGCGCCCTATGAGCTCCGCTGGACAAATTATTGTCTCATGGGTTCATTAGGAACGAGCCAATGAGAAGCGTCCGATAATTGACACTTTTTTAGCTGTGACGTAAGAAAAGGACATTCCAGCAACTCAAGCTTGCACGATGTCCTTTCCTTACGTCACGCTCGATAAATAGACACATTTGGATGAGTGGGGGACTAATGCGAACGATAGGTGAAAAAGTAGTCGCGTCTGCCTTCATTTTTAGCGATCGTAAAAAGTCAGGATTCAATATTTTGACAAAAAAAATCCGAAAATGACTTCTTGAAAGATATGAAAATCTACCCAAAAAAAGCAACTTGAAGTGTTAAGGGCACTTTAAATAACCAAGAAGAAACTTTCAAACAGACGTTTCCGTCTCTTCACCGAAATTACACCCTGTCAGAGGGTAAGGGGGGGTAAGGAGGGGGGGGGGGGGGTAAATAAGGAGTTTAAGAAACGGCTACGGCAACGACAACGAACCAAAGGAAAATATTATTGGTTCAAAAAAGGAAAATTATCGCGCTGCAAGAATTTCTTTGCCGTATTCCAAGGTTTACGGTTTAAACGAGTGTGTGAGCAAAAAGCAGCGAATCTCTTATTCTCTATCTTTTCTTTAAGTCGGTCCGGGAGTATTCAGTTATCCAGTTAAGGATAAAATCACACCATTTCCCCAGCCAATGAGAAAGAAACAATAAAACAAAACAACCAATCACATTTCAAGGCTTGTTTAAGGTAGCCAATCATATTGCAGGAAAATGAAAGACAAAGAAAACCATTGCATGGCGAATTTTGCAACTTTTGTTCCCAACTGGATCATTACAATGTATAGGCACTGACTAAAATCCTATATTTTAGCGATTGTGATTTCTAAATGGACGTAACAAAGTGGTAATTGAACTTAGTGTCGTGCAATTTTGGTCTGACATCATACTTGTGATTTCAAAATCGAACAAGCGCGCAGCGCGAGTTCGATTTGAAATCAAACGTATAATTTCAGAACAAATTGCACTCCACTCCACTCAGTTCAATTGCCATTATTTATTTCTGCAAAGATTACAACATTTTCGAGCACAAATTCCGCGCGAATTGCTCGGAGGTGAATAGGCGATATTCCGCAAGATTGAGCAGGATAATTTCTTTAGTATTCAACACATTGATGACAAAGCACAATCTTCTACATTTATTGGGAAAAAAAGCTGGAAAAACTACCATTTTTCTCCGCGACACGCAAAATTACGTATATCGCAGGATATCTGTTGAGTATGCACGACGAATATT
>NC_090871.1:3318517-3321017 GCF_036669935.1 Montipora foliosa
TAGCTGACGTCATCATCAAATTTTATTTATTATCTTTTAATATATTCAAGCAATAGAGGACTTTTCCGTGTTTACATGGCCTCATCTAAACACTCGAGGGAGTTGGGAGAATTCGAGAAAGAATGTCTCTAACTCTCCCAACTCCCCCGAGTGTTTAGATGATGCTGTGCATGTAAACACGGAAAAAAGTCCTCTATTGCTTTTATAAATAATTTTCAAGGAAAATGCTATATTAAAATTATACTCAAGGGTTTTTGTTTTTCAAAAATGTCTTCATCTTCTCCGTTTTGAGGAAATCGTGTCATACTGTATGGGTGGCTTCTGTCCGTTTCAGCGGAGGTAGTCTCTCCGATTGATGGGGGGAAAAATCATTACTGCTTATTTTGAATCAATTACATCTTTTAATTAAAAATGAGTCTGTAAATGTTAACACCGGTTCTGTGGGTTGTATTAAAAGTTGTACTATGTATGGTGAAGGGTTAAAAAATGGGCAGGTTTAAAATATAAAATCAGGGATCACCATGAACAACGAATCTACCATGTGAAAGTGATGTGTTTTCACAAACAAAAAAAAATCTATAAGGAGTGAAATTACAAACGCTTTAATTTCACTCTGAAATTTTCCATGTTCACCTCGGCAGTTTGAACCTGCCGGTTCTTCCAAATCAATGCGGGGATAATTTATTTAAATCGCTTTTTTTGGCCCTGTTATTCCATTCCTACATGAAACGCTTTGTCAACTGTAGGAAGAGATAACAAGACCAACTGAGCTAAATGACTAAAACAGATAGGTTGACTAGACTGAATAATCACATAACGTTTCTACAGACCAATCAGGTCAAAAGATCAGCCTACAAATTTCTAGTTTCTAAAGAAGAAACTGTGGTGCTGCGTCGATGGGAGACCAGACTGCTTGCACGACACTACACTAATCACGTGACTCTGAAGATGACTTCCGCTCAGGATGTCGAGAATCAGTCAATGTTACAAACAACAATCCGGCTCAGGACCATTTTAAACTGGACCATCTTACTTCATCAGATAAAATTCAGGAACACTTTTGAGAGAATGAGCCAAAAAAAGGAAAGAAATGATACTAAGTAGGACTTTCAAGACGAGTAAGTGGATGAGCTTCAAATAAAACAATCGATCAAGAAACACGTCTACGATACATTTCATTCATTTTCATCTTACCCGCTCTCCTGGAAGCCCTATTAAAGGGGAGCGCCCGTCGACGTCGGCATAGAGGTGGCGGAGAGGCTTCGAAGGGATGGGGTGGTTGTTTGAATTGGTTCCGGTTGTTCGACTGCCTTTGCAGATGTGGCTACTTGACTTTTCATCTTTTGCCTTCTTCTCCTTCTTTGCGTGGCTGTCTCCTTCCCCAAGACTTAAAGACGAAGTGGCCATGGATTTCGCTTCGCATTCTCTCAGTACTTCAGATAATTCTTTTACTGATGATACTTCTGACGAAAGGCCAGCATTCTCATTTTTTGATTCCGCCTTTCATGCAAAACCGTGGTAGAGCTCCCATTACAGCAGGTAAGGGAGGTTTGGCGGTGCCGGTGGTGGAAGGAGTGATGCTGTCGATGCCAGTGGTGGAGGCGGAGGAGGTGGAGGGTGCAGTGCTATTGACGTCTCCGGGGTTACGGCCGATTGCAGTAGGGCATTTGAGGCCAAGGGCACAGGTGGTGGGGGCGGTGCAATTGGGGTCATCGGAGGTGAAGCCGATTGCACTAGGGCAGCGGGTGCAGCGCCGGGTACAGGAGGTGAAGCCGATTGCAGTTGAGCAGATGGTGTTGGCGGTGGAATAGGATGCGGAACTGTACCAAAAAACCTGGCACTTTGTGATTGTTGGCCAAACCTTCCGGTTCCTATCTGAGGCACTTGAGAGGCCAAAGGTCGGGCTGATATTTGAGATGAACCAAAGGAGAATCCATAATTACCCACAGGCTTCGCTTGTGCGGCCACTGGTTGACCAAGTGAGAAACCTTTACGGGGGGTAGTAGTTGACGTTTCTCGTAGAACTGGTAAAGAAGGTGGCTGGGGTTGTGCAAGACCTTTACCTACAACTATTGGTGATGCACACGATCCGGTGATTTGCTGATCTTGTAGAAGTTCATCAATACTGAATCCACTCATTCCTTTCGGACGTGCTTCAGAAGCCAACGCGACAGCTTGCGGCTTTTGATCTGTAAGAACTGGCCCAGTCTCATGCGTATGTTTCTCTGCTGCTTGAGATAATTGGCCAAACAGAAAGCCTTTAGGAGCAGGACCGAAGAAGGATGGCTGCAATGGTGAAGGCTTTTGAGTCGGAGGAGATCTTGAGGAAAAGCCAACGTATCCTCCTTTACCTGCAGCGAACGACTGCCCCAACAATGTAGGTGGCTGCGCTTCCTGAGTTGCTTGACTGATTGAAGAGCTAGCAAAGAGCCCTCCTCCATCTGTTGCTAAAGACGATCCAAATAATCCAGTTGGTTGCACTTCTTGAGGAGGTACTTCC
>NC_090871.1:3326017-3328517 GCF_036669935.1 Montipora foliosa
AGTGTTTCCACAGCTTTTTCGAGTTCTCCCAAACTTTCACTCGTGTTTCTATAACTCGATAGAAACACGGAGTACATGTTTTCTGTTTCTTTTATAAAACAACGCGACGAGAAAAAGGAAAACAACTTGTTGACTCTAATTCTCAAATTGTAAATTCTCTTTGCTCGCGCCATCACTAAGTCAACAGCTCGTGCTAGTTCTGTGTCTCCGTCGAATTACAGAAACACGATTTTTAACCAATCAGCGCGCGTATTTTCTTAAGACTGTTTTCTAAAATAGTACTGAGAATTAAGCTGAAAAGACGCGTGTGAGAACTCACTTGTGTCCAGGAATGCACCAAATAGGCCACTTCGGAAAATACCATAATATATTTTTTTGTCCCACCAAATTTTGCATAAGCATTGTTTTTGTTTTCTCTTGGGACCATTGTAAGTCTTAAGAGAAACTGTGTAAGAGTCTAAGGGTCAAATATATATTTACAACAATCCAGTGAACAATAGCTTTCGAAATCGCAACATTTGACGACGATGATGTTTGTAACATCGAAACATGTCTTCGAAATTAAAAAATGTCATAACTTTCTTAAAGATAACGATTTGATGTTTACTTGAACAGTAGATTTAGGGGGACACTTCGTGACGATCGAAGTAATCTCACAGTTGAGGAGAAGGGTAAGAGGACACTTTGTGATGCTTATAAAAATCTGCATGCACCAAATTAGGCGCAATTCCGGACATATCATGATAACTAGATCTTATGAAAATTTGAGGATATTAATAGGTAGCAGCGTATATGAACCGGTTTCGGGCCACCAGTCAAATAGTTGTGAGGCTCTTAGCGAAACCCTATAATGTTGTTGACAGGATTGATTTGATTTTGATTTGAGTGGTGAATTCAGTGGAACAAACCGACAAAAACATCAAGCTCCTTACCTGGAACGCGCTCCTAACTCAGCATCTTTACAAACTTGACTGGCTCTCTCTTGGTCTCCCATAACATAAAGATAAAAGTGAAACAGGGCAAAGGCTGCCTGTAAGACAAATAACGTGTAACGCCATAAGAAATTGGCGGAAGACTGAATGAAAATCATGCAGTTTGAAAATGGACAAAAACTAACTGCTTTGCTTGCTATTTGCCAGAAATGCAAACAAGTGATGTTCTGTTCCAAAAATCTTGGAATTACTGTTTTAATTACGAAATCTCACGTCATTTGCGAGCTTGTGATCACGTCCAAGCTTTTCACGCGCTTCCTTCATGATGTCATTATACAGACGTTCGCATTGCAACACCGCGCATGTCTCTAAGATCTTGGCTTCCTTCAGTTGCTTCTCTAACTTCTCTTCAGTAGTCTGGGTGAAAAGCAGAAAAAACCCGATATATTACAAAAAGCCAAACAAGTACCTTTGGGGAGGAGGGGGTGGATGGAATAGAAAAAAAAAACCGCTTTTCAGTCAGATCGAGAGAGCACTGGATACTCTTCCGGTGGTCACGGGTTCGAACCTCGGCCGGACCAACTCAGGGTCTTAAATCCCGGTCTTTAAGTGCCCCTAACCCTTCAACTTGTTATGTTTTTGGTAGAATTTTCATATCTTTCAAGAACTCATTTTCGCAAATTTTCTTTGAAAATATTGAACCCTGATTTTCTTACGAGCGCTTGAAGTTACTGAAATTTCTATTTTTTGCGCCCTATGAGCTCCGCTGGACAAATTATTGTCTCATGGGTTCATTAGGAACGAGCCAATGAGAAGCGTCCGATAATTGACACTTTTTTAGCTGTGACGTAAGAAAAGGACATTCCAGCAACTCAAGCTTGCACGATGTCCTTTCCTTACGTCACGCTCGATAAATAGACACATTTGGATGAGTGGGGGACTAATGCGAACGATAGGTGAAAAAGTAGTCGCGTCTGCCTTCATTTTTAGCGATCGTAAAAAGTCAGGATTCAATATTTTGACAAAAAAAATCCGAAAATGACTTCTTGAAAGATATGAAAATCTACCCAAAAAAAGCAACTTGAAGTGTTAAGGGCACTTTAAATAACCAAGAAGAAACTTTCAAACAGACGTTTCCGTCTCTTCACCGAAATTACACCCTGTCAGAGGGTAAGGGGGGGTAAGGAGGGGGGGGGGGGGGGGGTAAATAAGGAGTTTAAGAAACGGCTACGGCAACGACAACGAACCAAAGGAAAATATTATTGGTTCAAAAAAGGAAAATTATCGCGCTGCAAGAATTTCTTTGCCGTATTCCAAGGTTTACGGTTTAAACGAGTGTGTGAGCAAAAAGCAGCGAATCTCTTATTCTCTATCTTTTCTTTAAGTCGGTCCGGGAGTATTCAGTTATCCAGTTAAGGATAAAATCACACCATTTCCCCAGCCAATGAGAAAGAAACAATAAAACAAAACAACCAATCACATTTCAAGGCTTGTTTAAGGTAGCCAATCATATTGCAGGAAAATGAAAGACAAAGAAAACCATTGCATGGCGAATTTTGCAACTTTTG
>NC_090871.1:3343517-3373517 GCF_036669935.1 Montipora foliosa
TTTCCAATTCTGCGGATCGCTGTGAGGTTGCAAGAGTTGAGTATACCCAAGGGATAACACCATCGGTATTTTTGTCACGTGGTTCTGACGGATGTGTTTCGCTAACAGCCCTAGGGATCAAGATCGAGTGGATATCGACGTTTCCACTTAACTATTCCGGTGGGACCGTTTGGTTTTCAGATGGATTTTTTACACCTAGGTTTTGTTCATTTTAAAACTGGTTCGGGAGTTCTAAAACAAAAAGAGGCACATATTCAAAAACGAAAGATAAAAGATACAATTAACAAAAACAGACAATTATCCCGTTCTTGTTCCCCAATGAGTACACATGGTTTTTCTACATTCGATCAGTAACTAATCACATTTTACGGTGATTTTCTCACTTTTTCTCAGCGGTTACGTCAGTGGACTATTTTAAGAGATTTGGACTTCCAATTCCGGATTACGGCTTTCCCAGACGCCCTCCTCCGTTCGGTCATACGTGAGTTGAGATATGTTGGTTGTTTACTCTGCCTCGCCGCAAGATTTGTCTCCGGGTAGTCCAGTTTTTTTCTCTAACCAGTTGTTCTGCTTCAATTTGACTTGTTTTACAGTCTCCTCGATTTCGTATTTGAGGAATAATTGTGCTCAGCTGCGTAAGCTTTACACGTAATAACACTTTAATAAGGCAATTGTGAAAAATCCTTACAAGCAAAGGCTTTTTAAAACAAATTGAGGAAAAAAATTATCGGGAAAAATGCGCGACGTTTCGACCGAACTTCGGTCATTATCAAGCTTAAAAGTGAAGATAAAATTTGCATACATATAAATATAAAACTAAGAAGTAAAAGTAAGTAAAATATGAAAATGTACAAAAGGGCGTGTTAAAAACATGCAAGAATAAAAAAGGATTAAAACACTTTCGTTATGAAATATTTGAATCTCGGATATTAACTTTCTAGCTTTCTGATTGGCTCACTAAATATTAATAATCAGCTAATATACACAATACCGTTTGCCCACGCAATTTCTTCCCAAGCTGAAAAATGAGGGGCGGAAAGCAAAGGTAGCTATTTGGTGTATTTTGTCATTTAGTGGTTATCTATTGCACAAAATTATCTAAACACGGTAAAACCTTCAGGGTTAGGATTAGGGTTAGCGTTAGGGTTAGGTTAGGGTAATTGTATAATTACTGAACGTTTTATACCTTGTTTAAAAAAAATAGAAAAAATAGAAAAAAAGACACCAAGTACCTACCAAGCAAAGTCGCACCTGTTGGGTTAATTACTCGCATGCAACGCGGGTTTATGGAATAATTTGTAATTATTCTTACTATTAATGCGAGACACAACTGCTTGTATTTTTTTACATCGGAAACGAATAATACAGAAAGTATAATTAAGAAAAATACATGACTATCTTCTGAATCCTATCAATCAATATTATATATCAATGTTAGTCTCTTCTGACAGGCAATTTTAAAAGACAGCTGCTTTTTCCCAAAGTATAACTCAAAAATCTTTACAGTCTTTTTTATTCAAAGCCCCAATCAAACACCCAAGTGTATTTTTGTAAAACATCCACGACTGCGTTGATTCAGTTCAAAGGCTAGCAATGAGCCATGCGCAGTGCGCACCAATTGTAGCCAGTCTGAGGAGTTTTGTATTTCGCTAACCTAAATCACATTATTTATCGTCATGCTGTGCTGGAGATGAACCAAGCAACAGAAAATTTAGAAAATAACCTACAGGCCCCAGTTGTTGAAGCGATGGATAGCGCTATCGGGCGGATAAATCACTAACCAGTGGATAAGTCATAGCGACACCCAATTTCCCTATCCAGTGGATAGTGATTTATCCGGTGCATAGTGTTATCCACCTTTTGCACAACTGGGGCCAGAAGTACAAAAAGTCATTTATTTGAAACGCGTTTAATTCTTAGATTTTCTTTTGTTCACCGAGACCAGTTCACTTGCAAACCACATCACAATAGCCAAGTGACCGACTAAAACAAGTAAGGAGGTGCCGACCGTGTTCATAAGAGTCGGCTGCAACGCAAAACGCGCCGTTAGCACGCCGCGTCTCTCTTGTAGATCCACGAGTGCTGTGTTAAAGGCTTGTTGAATCCCCATGGCAACCAGTATATGCTGAAGGTTATGACTCTGACCAAAATTATCAAAGACACCAGTCATCAACCGTTCTGGAATCCGTGAAGCGTACACCGTGGCGCCTAACCCACAGAAGATCATATGACGCTTAAAGTAAACCATCGACACAGAATTATAAGCGGGGTCATTTTCGCAAAGCAGCAGTCGTATGGTATACGGTGAAGTGATAACAAGCCAGTTAACAAGAAGAATAATTACTTTCAATAAGGCTTTGTGGTGTTGCCATCGTGGCTGGCTTGATACGCAGCAGAAGATGGTAAGAAGAAAAGAAAAAAAAGACGACACGATCTGGAAGACGCCCAGCGAATCGTAAATGGACCCAATGAACGTTTCTGCGGTTCGCGAGTAGAAAAATAGCGCTTGGCCCGCAGTAAAGGTGTAAAATCCTATAGCTGCATAATCGAAAAAAAAGCAGATTCGATGGGAATTCGCTGACATGCAATTAAAGAGATGAGCAGAGGAGCTTGTGATGTAAAGAACAGATATGCCCACGGCAAATGATATCAGCGGTAAGTAGAACGGATCATTCGTGGGTAACGCTGTCATGTTAACTGCAATGAAGAATATCAAAGCTACCAGATGACTCCAGACATTGAAAGTCTCGTTCGATGACATCAACAAACTCTTGATACAGTCTCCGAATGATAAACCAGGTCTTCGATATCCGGATACGATAAAAGGTTCTTTGAACACTTCGGGAATTTGACAGTGTTTCAAACCGCATGCTTCTTTGCCAGACATCGTAAAGAAGTAGTTCTCTTTTTTCAAACCTGAATTTCTCTTCGCCACGGTTACCTTCAAATTAATATGTCGTTTTCGTGGACTCTTGGATTTGGAGCGAAATGGATTCTTCTTTAGTTGTTCCTTCAGATGTCTATAATCTTCTGTGGGTCTCTAAATTCATCACGAAACTTTGTGCCTTTCGCGCCGAAAGCTAACAGTAATCACCATTTGCTGGGCTGGCAGTAGGTCGTTGACAACTTAACGTCTCGACCGTCGAACTTTGCCCTTGAGGAAACCAGTACACTTTCGTTTCTATATTTTCGACGTCCTTTGGCGATTAAATCAACTAAAATATTGTACTTAAAAAAGTCGAATTGGTCGGCTTATTTACCGATCGATACTGATGTCGTAATGCAAATGACAACTAGTACGCGATGTGACAGGTTAAATTTAAATTGAAAAAAAGTTCGTTGTGTATACAAACCTCGCGAGACAACTGTCATGAATTAATAACAGGCGTCTTGCATGTAGAATATCGGGAAAATCCCCACCACAAACAAAACTGGACACAAAGCAGCACGAAAAAGACGCTAATACAACAAATTACACATTGTATCGCACTTTATTAGGTTTCAATATTTGGGTGTAAATATTTTCCACCAGGAAACACAAGACAGGTATTCCAACAGTGAACAATGGACAACAATCTGTTGTCTTGCATTTGGAAAAGTGCCTTGAATCGAGTCGTGTCCACGGTAAACTGTGGCCAGCAGTGAGAAGATAATTGAGACAATCTAATTCTGATAAACTTGCCCAAAAACGACGACATTATTAACCAGGAGCTCGTTTGTTGTTTCGCCAAAAACCGAAGTTTACCGTCAAAAACGTGCATTTAATATCCAGCATATTACCAACGAAACTGCAGTCAACAAATTACTTTTGCTTTTCGCCTATCTTTATTGAAAGACGTTCATGGGCTCGTAACCATAAACAAAAGGCTGACTCAGAGTTAGTTTCGGGAAATGGTGATGTAATCTTGGTGGAGGGTCATGGGTTTCATTTCAAACCTGTGGCCCGTTTCTCGAAAGTCCCGAAAACTTTTCGGGCCCGGAAAGCCATTTGTGAAACTGCCAACCGCTTGTTTTGGAAAGCCGATCTTTTAACATGTTTTTAAGGTAACAAAAAGAAATAGAACTGTGTAGTTTGACGACTTGAATCCTCTCCGTTCTTGAGATACAAAGGGAATTGTGACACCCGAAATGGCCCGTAAAGTTTCGGGACTTTCGAGAAACGGGCCCCTGGGGCCCGTTACTTGAAGATCCCGAGAACTTTTCGGGCCCTTAAAAGCCATTAAGGAAATTGCCATCTGCTCGTCTTGAGAGTTTAGTGTTTTGGCATCTTTTGTTCAAGATAACAAAAAGCAAAATGACTGTGACGTTTGAAAACTTAACAACCTCTCAGTCTGTGCTCAAGATACAGAGGGAATTGTAAAAATCGAGAGGTTTGGCCCCAGGAGGGTGGGGGGCGGGGGGGGGGACGGGCGCTTGTCGAAAGTTCCGCAACATTTTTGGGGCGAATTTCGGGTGACATAAAACGCTTTGTTCCCTCAAAAGGAAAACGGTTCTAGTCATGAAACTTTGCAATTGTCAAATATCAATTTTCCAGAAGTAGCAGATCATAGTTTCACGAATTGCTCAGTACTGCCCGAATAGTTTGGGGACTGATTTTCGTGAAACGAGCCCCTGGTCATAGATTTTCCCCTTTCTGTCATAGTTCAATCAGTTTAGATTAGGTATAGTAACTGGTTCAGTCAACTTGCTTTTTGGTCTGTAGCTTCTACCCACTGTAAGAGCGAGATAGAGATCAGCTGGTATTTGTCTTCGTGCCAGTTTCAAATCTTTCAGTCTAATATATGAATTAATTTTTTTTTCTTTCAGCCTGTATTTGCATTGTTGCGCCTAGGTCTCATGACTGTCAAGTCCTTAAGATACAAAACAAAGGCATCAATGTTTTGATCAAATCTTAAGGGCGGTGCCTACTAATTAAAGATATGTTTGCCCCGGTGTGTGATTATGCAGGAAATGTAGATTTTAACAACTGTCATTGAAATCCAAAAAGAAAATTGGGAGTAACCACGCATTTTTCAAAGATAATTCATGAATAATATTTGTAAAAAGCTTTAAAATACAAAGCAATGTATGGCGTTCTTTCTCAAATTGAAGCTTAATTATCTCTCAAAAATGCATGGTTACCCCCAATTTTCTTTATGGATACTAAGAGTTCTTACTAAGATCTACTTTCTCCGAATAGTTTTAAACCCCGCAAAAATATCCCTGCACTAGTAAGCATCACCGATAGGAAACTCGAGTATCTCGAGATGCGCAGAACATATGCAGAATAACAATAGTAGGCACCGTCCTTAAAAAGGCAACGAGAGTGGAAAAAAGACAAAGTTTTGACGCCTTCATAACGTGTAAAGGCCCTCAAAAATATACGAGCCCTAACTTCTAGCGACAACGGCCCGGAATAAATCTGCCTTCAGACTGGACATTTTCATGACCTATTGCGTAAAACGGACCGACAAGTGTCGACTGTTCGCGTTCTTAAAGAAACGACGGATCGAAATACCTATTCAGAGGAACAATGCGGACTTCCCAAAGCTAAGCAAAATAGTAAAAAAAACCATCATACTAAAAAGGTTATGTGGCGTGTTTTAGGAAAGGTTTTCTCCAAGGGAACTTTATCTCAATCTCCGGACGTTTACGTGTCGATCGGCAAAACACCAACCGCTTGACGGGGTAGATGAAAAGAAATTGAAAATAGGGTAACAACGAGACTCTGTTGAGTTCCTGTGGATACAACCTGCAGTATGTTGACATCTGCAAATTAAACACCTTCCTTCGCAGATAGATAAAAAGCAGGCTTGCTTGTCATATCTAAAGAGGCTTTGCGTTTACTCGCATTTTTTGTAACTTCGGCGACGTCAGCACAATTTCCTGTCAAGAGCTAAACTTTAAAAAGGGACTAAATGCTTGAATCGAAAACATAAATTTGACACTAAGCAACAAAGTTTGCCTATTTCATTTAATTCATTTGAATGCATTAACCGAGTCAGAAGTCAAAAATTGGCTCAATGAATGACTTGCCAGTAATCGGATCCCTGCTTTGTACGCAAAGGGTTGTGGGATCGCCGGGGGGAAAACAGTGCATATCGCAATGTTTGCGGAAACTTATTCGACGTCCAAAAAAACGATTTTGGAGAGAGATCAACGATTTTTCGACTCAGTGTTATCAGAAATCGATTTGGGCAATGTTGATAGATGGTAAGTGTAAGTTTTTGTTTGAATAACCGTGAAATATAAGATAAAATTTGCTAATTGACTTCCTTGCTCGCGTAAGGTTTATTGTGAAATGGTCTCAAGATATTACAAAATAAGGAATAAATCTGGAGGAAATAACACAATAAAGCCTTTTCAGTTGTATTTACGTAAGTATAGGCTGGCGTTTGTCCTATTTCTAAACTCAGCAATTCAAATTATATTGGAAATATGCCTAGTGACGATCATTGTGCTGTGTGGGGTTTGACAACGATCGAAGCTACCCAGACAAGCAAAAGATTCTTCCTCACGTTGGATATATTAAGATTTTACTCGCCCAGGAATAACAATAATGCTTTGTCGTGGACTAGAGCAACTAACCGTGACCAATTCAAGGTTTCAAAGAGTACAAAGGTCTGTTCAAATAATTTTACAGAACCTCTGAATGTCCTACACCAACTTTGTACATAAAAGAGCACGACTGTAAGAGTATTAAAACGTTAAAGACCTGCTCCAAAAATCAGATCTACAGCCGAGAACTAGTATATGAAGATGACGCTTTTGTATTGGTCGAAGTCATAGTGGACTTGACAAGTTTGCTTGGATCCAGTGACTTTAATACTTGTAGATGGTAGCTTGACAGAAGAAAAGGTTTGCAGGGTGTTCAGCGGCACGTTCGTTCAGAAAAAAAGTAGACTGCAAAACAGTCGTTTTTTTTGCGAACGCAAGCGACGCAGTAAATATTCAAACGAAAGGTCTGGAGCGATTGTAGAAAAGGGAGAATGGGGCGCGCTTCACACACGAGGATCACGCTTATGGCGCTTCGCGCCTTCCGAAAATGGAAGAAAACGACTGTTTTGCAGTCTAGAAAAATGGGAAAATAGGAAACTCAGGATTGAAAAAATAGGAAAAATAGGAAACTTTGTTTTAAAAAATAGGAAAAAAATAGGAGAATCAATAGTAGTTTGATCGACAAAGAGAGCCTCCCTGCACCCCATCAGCTATCCCAATCACCACTTTAGCCCATAACCTGACAATGAATGAACATGAATACGACATAGGGAGTATTTCGGTTCTAAAAGTTCTTGTTTTTTATATCTCTTATTGTGACAACAATATCAACAAATCACTTTGTTTAAAAGGATATTAAACAATTATTGGATGAGGTTGAGCATGATATCATGAATTATCAAAACCGAGTTATCTGCCGAAGCCGAAGGCGAAGGCTCAATCAAACTAGAACTTACCGGTAACCTATGGATTTCCTCATGTTTCTCATGGCTCATTTCATCCATCCAAAGACCAATAGCTTTGTACAATTTCCATCTCCTTTGACAACAACTTGCCTCCTTTGAGGAGGTTAATTTCCAGAAGCCATAATTCCTTTATGCAAGACGTAACCTGAATAAGAAAACAGTCTATGCACGCGTAAATACAACTGAATAGGCTTTATTGTGTTATTTCCGCCAGATTTATACCTAATTTGTAATATTTCGAGGCCATGACGAGATGTCAATTTCACAATAAACCTTAATACGAGAGCAAGGTTAATCCAAGTAAATTTTATCTCATATTTCACGGTTATTCAAACAAAAACTTACCCTTTCCACGTATCAACGGCTCAACTATTTGACATCATTATCGATCGATAAAATATTCTCACACACTGAGTCAATAGTTTCGAAATCGCCTACTTCATATTTTGGTTAACTAAGGGTGCGTTCCTTTGGGATGATCCGAAAAAGGATCACTGATCCAAGATCACTTAACCTGAGTATCAGTCTTTTCCTCCCTCCCCTTAGAAAGACCTGATACTCAGGTTATTAAAGATCACTTGGGTCATAGTGCGACAAAGGAACCATCCATAAGTAACGTAAGCAGTGCGTGACATTTGAAAGGCTACGAGTGCAAGGGAGGTCGGCGTTGAGGAACATTGTGATATTTGCACGAAGACAAACGCAAGGATTTTGCAAACCAAAACACAATAGCGAGATTTCCTGCTAAAACTAACAACGTTAATCCGATTGTTTCAAGAAAAGATGGAATATGTTCAAGAGTCAAAGCATCCTTTCTTGCTTCAAGATCTGAGAGAAACACTGAATAGGCAAAATGATCGCCCAGTGTTGTCATAACATGAAGGAAATGATGACTCTGCCCGATGAAGTCGACTTTTCCCGGAAATAATCGCTCCGGTACTCGGGACATGTTCGCCAAAGCAGCGGTCGTGAACGAAACGAAACAGCCAATGAACAAATGCAAGGAGTCCTGGTTGCAAATGGGATCTGCAGAACACAAAAACTGGCGAGCAAAATACGGCGAGCAGTTGTGCAACCAGGACATGATGTAGGACCCTGTACGGATTATAAAACGTAAATTGAACCATCGATGGCGAGACATGCAACATAAATAAGTCGCACAAAACGACAACAAAGCAGACAGAGCCAAAAAAAGTTCACGCCAGTCGTAAAGTAGAAGTCCCGATGCGATGGGATGGCAGTAAAAATAGAAGGCTTCTCCAGCGGTAAATGTGTACACGCTGATAGCGGCATAATCAAGATAGTAACCAATGTGGAATTCTCGCTCAGTCATAGAACTAAACAGGTGCGCCACACAACTCATGGTGTAAACTGTACAACAGCCAACGGTAAAGGACGTTAAAGGAAAATAAAAATGATCGGCCAAAGGACTGTGAGCCCATATTACTGAACAATATCGAGCAATAAGAATCACGATCGACAAAAAATGGCTCCAGAAATTCACCGTTTCGTTGTTGGCATAAAATACGCTCTTTACACTCTCCAAAGCCGTCAGATTACGAGGACGGTATCTCGACAGGATGTACTTTTCACGAAATGCTTCTGGTACTTCGTAGTCCCTTAGCATCCTTGAGCAATTTCGTGTTTGGGCCAATCTCCGCTTCACTGTGCTATTTTGGATCAGATTATTGTTTAAATGAGTCGTTCGTCTTCGAATCTGAAGGGCTCCGTTTTCCTCCATTTTTACTTTCTCTTTACCTCTGGTCGGCTTCACCCTTGGCGTCTCTAGCAACTTCGTAATGCGTTGTTTTCGAGATTGATGGCACTTCAGTTGCCGACCGGCGGGAAGCATGCAAGTTATTTTTATGTAAATGACACAATTAATTCTTAATTCAACCTTCGCACTTCGATAGTAGTGAGATTGTAAAATGAAGATGCATGCTGATCAAGAGAATAGCAATGCCACAAGGAAACACCGAGTCTTAAAAAAATTGAACCATGACAAAAAGGAAAAAAAAACACAAAAAACACAAGAACAGATGGAAAAGATTGAACAAGCTAACCACTTGAAAACCTCATGCCTACATCACATCACATGTTCACCAAGCGTAGTAAATTCCCAAAGAAAAAATTCTAGCCTCGAGGGCAAAGCGGATGAAATTAACAGAGCATGGCCAGTGAACTATCAGCATGTTCTCTACCTTGAATTGACGATTATCGTTAATTGTTAATTTGCTTTCAATTTACTATTATCGTTATCTCAGAAAAAGCTTGATATGGATTATGGGAAATGAACATATTTCTTTTAAAAGCGGAACCCTAATGTCTGGACTCGCAGGACTCGAACCTGGGAACGTGTAATTAATAACCCCTCCACTTAACCACTAGACTACCACATCACTAAGTGCGAGGATGTCATTTTTTATTAATGCCAATAATTTTTTCTTCCAAAAGTGCCGCTGTAAACGTGTATTAACAGCCGCTAAGAAGCAAGCTTACACAGTGAAAAATGTCGGTTACCAAACTTCAAGAGAAAGCTAACCATTTTAAAATCAAGCTTTAGACTTAACCATTATTCAGCAATGATTTTATATATATACTAATTAGTTTTGGTAAATAATCGGCACATTTTTAGTTTGTTAACGATGAAACAACAACAATGATATTGAATGTAAGGAGAAATGTAGACTCGGAACTCGGACTCTGGGACTCGGATATTTTTCCGAGTCTACATTTCTCCTTACATTTTTAGTCAGTTGATCTTAAGTGGTAGATAACATGTTAAAACTATTGACAGAATTTCGACCTCACGCGACACAGTTAAGTTGACCGAGAAGAAGACAACAAATTCTTAAATCTTAAGCGTCATGCGTCAGCAAAAATAATGGATCAGCACGTCGAAGGTCACAATGGAATGATCAAAGATCTTGGCACGAACATCAGAACATGAGACGATGCTGAATCCGTTCATTACTTATCTTTACCCGTAGACCGTTCTAAAGCATCCTGGGATGATAACATGCATGTTTATAAGAGAACGAGATGACAAAATAACAAAGTACAGGCGACACAATCGTCCACATCTTGTTCCTTTTGCTTTAAAAACTCCTTGATGATTTGTCTGAATCCCTATACCACTCCTCCCACACTCAATGTAGCACTACTGTCAAGGGAGGAATGGAGCAAAGAAAACAAAAGAGAGAAACAAAACACACATCGAAACAGTTATGAGTGTTCACAAAAAAAAACCATCGTCGAAAGGAGACATACAGAATAGTGAACATTTTTTTCAGTTTCTATTTGAGCCTCGAAATGTTATTCATTGGTGACACCAAAACCAGGAAAATAAACGAACTGAGGTATTAATCCGTGTGCAAAACTGTTTGTTTGCTATAGCGGCTTTAAATACCGTTCATTTTATTTGATTTTCTTTGTATGGTATTTTGAAATTCCTAAATTCCTAAATTTCAATCGGCGATTTGCTAAAAAACTCCCCCCCGTCCCCACACCCCCCCCCCCCCCCCCGCCCTTTGACAAGGCGACTTTTGATTGGCTTACCGCACTGTTTTAGCCAAATCCGATTGGTTCGGGTATAAATTTGGTTTTGCGGCCTCAAATGAAAACTGCTGTACCGTCTACCGCCACGAGACAATGATTCCCATTGGAGAGCGGGGGTGGACGGCTCTGAGGCTTTTTTATCTGGTAAGCGAAAACCCTTACCAAATAAAGTGAGGAAACTACGCCATAAAACAGCGATCGTTTGCGTTTTCAACCGAAACATTTACTTGTAGATGGCTCCTAAGGATGAAACTTACTGCTTCCGAACAAGACAATGTTGAAAATCCAGTCCTTGTTCATGTGAGTCAGGCACAACAATAAAACTTTCTTGGCTTCCTCAACGGGTGAACCCTGAGAAAACGCAACGAGAAAAACGGAGTTACGTTCTAGTTTCCATTGTCTTATTCTCGACTTTGCTCTGCCATACTTGTCAGTGCAAAAGCCATCTATCACATTTATACCTTTCACAAGGATGTCAAGCAAAAATAGCTACAAACCCACATTAAAGAAAACTGATAAAAAGAGATGTCATTTATCGAGGATGACTCGGGGATAGTCGGAGAAAATCCGAGATCTTATAACAGGAGTCCTATGACCCTCCGATTACTAGTTTGGATATTCGGAGATTCTCGGAAAAAGCTCGAGGGCTTCTAACAGGAGTCTAATATGATCTTCCGATCACTCGAAATTCAGATATTCGTCAACTCTCGGAAAAAATCCGAGTGCTTCTACAAGGGATCGGAGCTAACTAGTTCATGTTTTACCACTGAGGTATACGAGACCAATTCAAAGTCGTAAAATGTAACTTCCTCGGCAAAAGTAACAAACCGTTTGAAAGTCGCTTAATTAAGAGTCAAGACCTCATATGGACAGAACTTATCTTGGCTTCAGTGGCATAAAGTAATGAAGAATATCGCCCTCCCCCCCCCCCCCCCACCCCCTTCCTGCCCACCGCATGGACACCATTGTAGAGGGAGATAAAGAAGAGCAAAGTTTGTTATCAGAGGAAACACAGTGGAAACTAAAAATCCTACTGCTGAGAATTCGACGCCGCTTTAACCACTGCACTGCAGGACCAGTACGAGACCCAGGTAACGACAATCGCCATCAATGACAAAGAACGCAAAGTGGATTCTCAGTGTGGTCTCAGTGTTCAACAGAAAAACAACAATCAATGGGACTCACCTTCATGGAACAAGAAACATCGACTAGGAAAACAACCTCCACAACTGGAGGACTTTCTGCCTCAAATTCAGGGAAAAATGTCAACATACAGGCCTATAAAGAAACAGATTACAAAGCGACATACGTCAGTGGTCCTGTTAGTTTATCGCTTGAAGATGCATAGAGACTATAACAATTGGATTATACTAAAATGCTGACTCAAATGTCCGCTTGTAAATGGAGGATATTACACGGTGGCGTGAAGATATGAATTTTATTTCGAGTGGTAAAAACAATATTTTACGAACGAGCGCAGGGAGAGAGTAGAATATTCGAGTTGTTTTTAACGGGTCCTGGATTAAGTTTCGTATGAATTTTTATGAGTGGTGTATTTTGCAGTTAAACACTTCGGTCTATATAATAAATATATGATACATAACGTTAAAAAGGATGAGATACCAACGTCAAGGTACCGAGTTCATATATAGAGGATATTACATGGCCGCGCGGAGATAAGAAATTTCTCTTCGAGTGTTGAAAAATATTTCACGAGTGAGCGCAATTTCGTATCTCCAAGCGGCCATGTAATATTCTTTTTATTATATAAACACCAATGAAATACTAAATCGTTTCACGAAAGGCATCGAACGCCGCGATTTTCGTATGTAACCATAGCAACAGTGGTCTTTTCACGTGTGAAAATAACTGTTTCGCGCGAAAGCTCACTTGGTATTTCATTGGTATTTATATAATAAATAGAGGATATTATTACACGGCGAGGCGAAGATATGAATTTTATTTCGAGTGGTAACAACAAGGGGACATTTGATTCAGCATTTTGTACAGGTACGTAAGCTACTTGAATAATCTCAAAAACAATCTACAAAACCAACTAAAACATTTATGCCCATGCATTAACAGCGAGGAGCAAGCCCTTAACTTGTTCACTTATAGTTATGATAGTAGATGTAAGGGATGCCTTTCCTGCAAAAGATCGCTTTCTTCTCGTGATTTACTCAGTGACCACTGACCTGACTATTCGGCTTGCTGATATGTTGTTCAACCCACATCCGGGGTACATGAATCTCGGATAGACCGATTAGAAGCTGGAATCCACCGTTAATCGACTGGCCAGGCTCAATGAAAACAACAGCTTTGGTAGAAGAGCGCTGAAGAAGAAAAAAGAAAGTTATTGCTTATACCCCTCACTTCAATTAAGGTGAGATTGCTCCAATACACGAGAAGGCGGGGAGAGAGAAGGAGAAGGAGATGGTAATTGACTTCTTCCAATCGTGTATCAGCGTTTTGGGCTTGTCATGTGAGATAACGGGTACCGTGGTGAACTAAAGGAGTCGAGCTCTAATTACGCCATGTGGGGATAGTCATCGCTTCCTAGAGAAAGTTGTCAGCATAAATACATCTGAAACGCTTACCTTGATTCTAATTGGATGAGTTGGCGAGTCAATCGAGCGAATCTCAAAAGGCATCTCAACAGAAACATTCACAGAAAAATCTGTAAGATCACTGTAAGAGAACAACAACTTTTAAACGTCCCATTACTTATTAAGACATCTCATTCAATCAACAGTTTAAAGTATTGACAACCTAATTTTTTTGGGTCTACAGCATAAACATTGTTAACTAATACGTAAAATAGTGAGGCCAATTACACCTCGAGGTTGTATAGCAATGAGATCTGATTTCTTGGAAAGAAAATTAAATATTTCGAGGTAAGGTGCTTTTTAAAGCAAGTAAATCTCGTCGCTGGTTACTTATTTTGTCGTGTGTTTCCTGATAAAACAAAATTATAAACACCTCCACTGCTGCAGTAATACATATTTCTTCAATTCAATTTATTTCGTTAATCATATGCTCAAATGCGCTTTTCAATGATGAGCAGCAAAAGAACTATTTCAAATAAACTTTGCAGGAGACAATTAGTGAAATATCTACGAAGCGTAGCGGATGAGAATTTGGCGCCATCGAACACAAATCCAGCCACTGGACAAAAAGGGAATTTAATGCGCATGACCATCATTAATGGCTGGACCAAACTGCCTCCATACTGGTGACAAAAGCAAAGAAGGACAGAGCAAGAAAGGGAGCCAAAATGGCTAAGTTTGTCCTGAGGATTGTTGTCATCATCTAGTTTGAGGGATTCCGTAGGGGACTCGTCATCTGGTACTTACCGCAGCTGGTCCTCTTCAACTTCTACAGTATTCAAGTCCGTCTAAAGTCAAAAGATAAAATGAAAGAGAAACAGCTTATGAAGGCTCTCAGTATTTTGCCGTGACATCAGCCGGTGAAATATTGGGGAGTTTGTTTTGGGGGATAAAATAATGAAAAACATACTGTATATTGTTTATGGAGAAGGAAAGATGTATCTTCGACGCAATGGCTTTGCGTTGTGCAAAGATTCAGTAGCGTTTCTTGTATGCGAACTTGGACATACTGGCAGATTAACCAAAAGAGGAAAGAACACTGTGACATTTGAAATTGTATCATTTACCTGTGTGATTTCCTCCAGGGCCTTGTTCCGTTTCCATGGCGCCAAGGAGCCAGGAAGAGTAAAGCATATGTGCTCACCGTCCACTAGAAGCTCTGTGACGTACGTAATCTTGATTAACACATGAGCGCCTGGAGGAAGATTCCCCACACTTACTGTAAACACATCCTGTCAAAGCCACAGAAACGAAATTATCGGTGAGAAATGTCTGACGATGATCACTGATTGTAAAGCGGCTTTCATTTGAGCGACGAAACAAGGTCGCGGTTAATACTGTTTCGGTTTTGAATTACAACGCTTAGCGATTGGCTTAAAAAAACTCCAGCGCCACGTTCTCAGTCTTGCTTTGACGCAGGCGTTTTACTGCGTGAAGCGTGACATTACCGGTGTTTCTTCGTCCATAAGGTAGGCACCATGCCCCTGACTAATAGCTTCCCGATACTCTTTGTGTGCTTGTTCCTTTTCCTTAACTTCTCCAACAATGTGCTTGTCATTAATGAAAGCCTCAAAACCACACACTGAAAAGGAGAAATAAGCCGGGTTAACATTTGTGACAATTATGTCAATCGATTTAGGTGTACACCTATACAGTCGATACCACGAGGTTATGTGATCGGCTGTAAGAAACGTACTGTACTCGACGAAAAGGAAAGAAATGAAGGAAAGAGCCTGAGTCCGAGGATACATCAGCCAAGTCAAATAGACCTTTTTGCAGATACGGCGGCCATTTTAATTAATCTTGGGAGGCAAATTAAGGGTTCAACAAGGGATACTTTTTCTTTGACGTGTCGCTCCTTTCCTCCAGGGGAGAGACCCTGTAGCTTTCCAGACGCAGTCTGTGATTGAAGAACGAAACAGTGGATGATAAAACTAAAGCAACGCACCTAGCCCTGATAACAAAAGAAGATGCAAGTCATAATGACCAATGAAAATAGAAGTCTTGACTAGCTACAGGATTACTCCCCAAGAGAATGGTCTCAGGCAAATTTGCCATAAAAAGAAATTCAACTTCATAAACAGACCTGCTGCCATGTCATCGAGGGGAAAAACGTATTTGGCTTCAATCGGTGACGAGCTGCTGTTCTTGTAAGTCTGAAAAACAATCACCTGCAGAAACAGTCAAAAAATGGTTATGTAAAATACTTGAAAAAGTGACACTCTTGTTGTGGAGACGACAAGATGTTTTCTTACATTACAAGGCTGCTGGTCAGTTTTACAACAGAAGCCAATTTCGTTTCGGTTGATGTATTAACAGCAGTTGTACAAGGTCCTGTACAGTATTGTGCTACATGAGTCCTTGAAAGTTGTCTTCTTATTCTATCAAAAGGCTTACACTGGATGACACTCGTGAAACAATGTCAATGTTTACTTATAATAAGAACTATGGCAGCCAAATTTATCAAAGTCGAGTCAAAAACCTGTGCAGCCAAATCCAACAGCCTCGCTCTGATGTGAACAGACTGCAATGGGATAGCCTTGTCTCCAGTTCCTTTGAGTCCTGCCTCAACTTTGGTCAGCGGATCCACAACCGAGATGACATCTGACAGGTCTACACTATCTCCTGAAACAAATCATAGATACTCGGAATGAATTGGAGCCCATTGCGGGTACTTTTTAATCTGGTACTCTGCTCGGTACCGCTCACCCCCGTTCCCCACCCGACCCTAGCTTTTAAAAAAATCTGTCAAGCCGTAGAAAGCAATTTATTCAGCATGAAAGTCTGGGGTGCACCTTCTCTATCTATCTCCATTTCTTCATCTGAGAAGCCACTGTCAAGGGAGATGTCATCTCTTGCGATAGCCTCATCACCAGGTAAAACAAATTCCACCAGATATCTACAGAGCAAGTAGAGTAGATCGCTTTCATTCAAGAGCCGCCTAACCAACAGCAACATAATTGTTCTTCTACTTCTAACCACGAATAACGTGGACAATGAAATGAGCCAATCACAACTAGGCCCGGTTACCAGCCGCTGTTTCGGCGGGAAATGAACCAGCGCTCACTCCCAAAATCTCGGCCGGACGCGTGACGTGAGCCATTGTTAATCCCCGCCAATCAGAAACTCGACTGCACAAATCGGTCAGGCATAATCTAAATCTCAAATCTAAATCAATAATCCACAAAGGGTATTACCCATCACCGTGGATAAATTATATTTTTTGGCTGCAAAGGTATTCTTTGACCCAGCCTGTTTCACCTTTACGATGCTTTTAAGATTTCGACAACGGAAAGTATTCGAGAAGCTGGAAAATGGTATTGTGTCGTTTTCTACCGACTGAAATCGGAAACTTCAAAACTTTTCCAGTTGGCGCCAAGGGCAAAATACGGCTTTCAAATACATTGCCATTGCAATTTCTCGTCAGACTTCGCTAATGTAAGAGCAAGTAAAATTCTTCAAGGTCAGTTGAAATTACTGCTGAGTTTATTGGTGGCAGAACGAGGGGGCCGATGAGGTCGACTGAGAGATGAAGCGGCCGAACTCACATAATTGATCACTTAACCACAAACACAAGCATTATCTGGAATCTTCGCACAGACGTTTTTGAGTACTGTTATGTAATTACTGTTTTGTTAAAATCAATGTTTTGGGATGTTTAATGCCATTTCTACGCAACTATTATCTTCGTGTAAATTATATTTTGAATTTACGTCATAGACACAATCCATCGCTCACGCGTTCAGCCGTCTCTTCCCACAGGTAACCCAGGCTCACTGTGTGCGTCACGTAGGTATTAAAATATAGAGAACATATGAAGCGAAGTTTAGGTCTGAAAATTTGCTAGAAAATGGTAATAAAAATCGATAAAACTTACCATGTGGTGAGCTGTTGTTGTCTTTAATACGTACACAAAGTTTCGGGGAAAATGGTCCCCGTTCACCTTCCTTCATAATATAGTGACAAGGTAGGAGACGGAGGCCAGCGTCGGGACTCCGATCGACCCAAAACAAGCACGATTTTTTCCACGAAAATCAAATCCAGTCGCTAAATAAACACGCCAGGTTCGTGGAATAGGAATTTCTCTAAACCATGAATCCACTGAAGCATCTCCAGGTAGCAACGCGGAGCCACCAGACTCCGTAAAACTTGTAAGTTAACCTGCTAAAATGGCGGCCAGAAAGCGTGGTACTCACGAAGTGCCCAATTCAAAATGGCACTGAACTCTGGACGCCTGGTGACGAGTATAATAAGTCTCCCTCGAGGGAGGGGAGTCCCAAATTGCTAAAAACAAAACTCACTGAGCAATTTGGGACTCCCCTCCCTCGAGGGAGACTTATTATACTCGTCACCAGGCGTCCAGAGTTCAGTGCCATTTTGAATTGGGCACTTCGTGAGTACCACGCTTTCTGGCCGCCATTTTAGCAGGTTAACTTACAAGTTTTACGGAGTCTGGTGGCTCTGCGTTGCTACCTGGAGATGCTTCAGTGGATTCATGGTTTAGAGAAATTCCTATTCCACGAACCTGGCGTGTTTATTTAGCGACTGGATTTGATTTTCGTGGAAAAAATCGTGCTTGTTTTGGGTCGATCGGAGTCCCGACGCTGGCTTCCGTCTCCTACCTTGTCACTATATTATGAAGGAAGGTGAACGGGGACCATTTTCCCCGAAACTTTGTGTACGTATTAAAGACAACAACAGCTCACCACATGGTAAGTTTTATCGATTTTTATTACCATTTTCTAGCAAATTTTCAGACCTAAACTTCGCCTCATATGTTCTCTATATTTTAATACCTACGTGACGCACACAGTGAGCCTGGGTTACCTGTGCTCTTCCCGGAGAGGATACCCGAACTCGAGAGTGCGGTTAAAATCAAGCACGTCATGATTGCTCTGGCTGGCTCTGATTGGATGAAAATGCGACTCTAGATTTTTGAACCAATCAACGAATCATCGAAATGTAAAACCGAAGCAATCGCGAAATGAATTTCTACAGTACAATCAATCAAAGAGCGCGTCACACTTTCCAGCCATTTTGATGATAATCGGCCAAAAGCGAATATATAATTTGTCTCGCCGAATCGAGGCGAGGAGGGAGACCGGTTGACTATTTAAGAGAAAGGGTATATTTTATCAAACGTTGTTAATGGGAATAAATGGCACTTGAAAGTACATTCTTGTTAACATAAAGTGATTACTCTCTAAAGACTATCTAAAAGCACAACCGAAGACTTGAACAAGGGATCATACAGAAAAACCCCAGGAAGTGGGTCAGAAAGGAAATGAAAACCTAGACCCTTCCAGTTCTAAGAAATATCTATCGAAGACTGATAGTTGCTGTCACCTTATTTTCTGCTGGTTTCCGTTGTAGATGACAAATTCATCATCCTTGAAAAAAAAAAGACAATGAAACTCATTTTCTCTCAAATGCACTTAAACATGATTCGGAAAAAAAAATAGCCCAGTAATTGGTGCTTATGGTTTAATTCATAATCTTTGAAAAGAAAAGGAATGCTCCTGTCAATGTATCAACAAACACGCATTTTTTTAAATTTAAGTCATTCAATATGCCTTTATTACGACTGATTAACAGCTGACCTTAAAGTCTGACGGCTCATCTTCAGTGCAGAGCACACCGTAACAGCTATTGTAACCATCTGGAGGTGAATTTAAATCCAAAGAAAATTTCCTGAACGCCTGGAGAAAATCGGACGGACTAAAGTAAGTAATCATTAAGTTGCAGGGAAATGTGGCTACGGAAGCAGTTATGGGAGTCCAAAACTATGAAAGATCTCGTGTACGTTTTGTCAAACGGCGAACGCTTTTGCTAAAATTCAGTGTTTCCCCCCAAAAAATTAAAAATTGCTTTATTTGACAATAATACGACACACAAAAGTCTGCCTTTTGGCAAACGGCTACCAAATCCATTCAAAAAGAACATTTTTAAACGTTTAATTACATACACTTTGAACAGTGGAAGAAACATTTTTGACAATAGCGGTCGTAAACGCAAGTGGCTGGAAAAAGTAAGATGTCAACGAGATTCAAAATCATGTCCTCTGAGATTCTAGAGCATATTTCTACCGTACCCTCAACTCAGCTCTCAAGCCAATCAGGGAGCTGAACTTAAATAATGAGAGCGGATTCGAGCCTCAAATTATTTTTCTTACCTTGACTTTTCCCAACGCGACCTCGTTAACAAGCATAAGCCGTGTTCCATGGTTTCCTGGCGAAGAATACTTTGCGCTCGTACTGCAATGAAAATTTAATATTGTCATTTGTCCTCTTGACCAAAAAAGCTTTAAATGTGTTGTAATTCGTCGGAAAACAAAGTTAACTTGCCATTTGTTTCATATGACCTCTTTTTGATGGTCCCCTTGATGGCTAAAACAAATTGACAATTGACGCATAACAAAGGCAAAAATCAATACCCCCACCTTGCGGAACTTGCAAAGTAGATTCCACTCCCAAGCATTCCTGCATCCGAACGCTTGCCTCCAAAGTCATCCACAACAATTTTAGGCAACAGAAGACCCCTGGCGGAATATACAAGATAGTTTACCTCTTGAACAGGAAAAAGTACATCGCGGTTACAAATAACTTATTTGCAATCGCACTTGAAGTGCAGGAAAATAAAGTTCGCGCTTTAGTTTTCATAATCACGTGCTACATTTCAAACCACTTCTCTAAATCACATGCAACTCATTTTAATTACACCATTAGGCAACGCAGCTTCTTTAGCTTTTCCATTTATTCTCTGTTTGGCATTAATTTTGTATTTTAATGGTAAATAAATGGGTGGTTGTTGTAGAGCACACAGAGTTGCGATTCTTCGTTTTCGCCGAAAAAAAAAAGTGGATTTGGATTTGGTTAAGCGACTTCGCTTGAAGTTGTAGCTGATCAGGTACAGC
The DNA here is from genome assembly GCF_036669935.1 of Montipora foliosa. NCBI lineage: Eukaryota > Metazoa > Cnidaria > Anthozoa > Scleractinia > Acroporidae > Montipora > Montipora foliosa. The sequence continues at coordinate 3,364,037 of NC_090871.1, forward strand.
AATCTTACCTTGATAAAATACCAACAAAGTTTGTCACCTAAAAAGGAAAAAAGAAATCGTTAATTTTAAAAGAACTGAGCGAGCAATGCTACTGCTTGTGCAACATTGATAAAATGCCAACCTCATACCTTTGATGAATGAAAGAGAAGTTTTTTGTTTTCAATTTCACAGGTAAATGTAGCTTCTTCAACTGGTCGACAGATGGAGAAAATATTCAAAATGTTGATCTTGGACGGTCTAATTGGAAAAATAAAAAGAAAGAATGTAACATGGGAAACCCTTTTATAGAAATCTTTGGAATATAATGACAGATTCATTTGGTTTAAAGGAAAGCAGGCTATTGGTGGAGACAGAGCTGTGAATCATTTTCGTGTCGAATCTCCGGAGTCAGAGAGAGAGAGAGAGAGAGACCTTTTTAATTATCTCGCGAGATCTATCACAATTAAGAGCCAGTGAGAGAAAACTTCTGATCAAATCAAAATCAAGCCTACTGTAAACCTTTATTTAGCTCATTAACAACCACATTGTTAAGTGGAGGTTGATGCTTCTTAGAATATTTGTAGCCAGCTCTGGATGGAGAGCACTCTCATGACTAGCAAACCCATGTTTGAATGCAATTTTTGCAATTGCGTAAGGAAGCCTGAAAAATTCAGGACTTCAACGGGGTTTGAATCCGTGACCTTGCGATACCGGTGCGACGCTCTAACCAACTGAGCTATGAAGCAACTGACGTTGGGAGCTGGTCATTTGTGGGCTCTAATGTTGCCCTGAGGAATGAATCAACAATGAAATGATACATGAAATGGATCATTCCTCAGGGGAACATTAGAGCCCACAAATGACCATCTCCCAACGTCAGTGGCTTCATAGCTCAGTTGCGAGTCACGGGTTCAAACCCTGTTGAAGTCCTGAATTTTTCAGGCTTCCTTACGTAATTGCAAAAATTGCGTTCATAACTGCGAGGATCATAGCTTCACTTGATTTCATATCCACAGTTCATATATGATCCATTTCATATATCATTTCATCGTTAAACCCATGTTTGTGAGCCCCAGAAAGGCAGAGGGTGGGGGGATTGGGATGGAAATGCCTCCTTTGAATTGAAAACGCCCAACACAAAGAACGCACAAACGAACACCCTCTCTTCGCTCTCAAACCGACGCTTCACCATCCACGAGCACATGGAATCACGGCATATGCGCAAACGTAATAAAACCGCTAATAACCAGCCCAGATCTGTTCTTGTTTTCAAATCTGCTAAACGGCATTAAAGTACAATTTCATAGTAATTAATTAATTGGCATCATAACATCGTTCTTGAGAAAATTAATAATGATAAATCAGCTTGGATTAACTGCAGCTGAATTACTTATATTAAACTAGAATTCATGGCATTGTCCACATGATCAAGAAATATTAGTTATGTTTCTACCCTGTTTCGCTGGAATTCACACACTCTTGAACTTTATGAAACTCATCACTCCCACGTTCCAAACATTCCATGTGACACTTCAGTGATCTGTATTTAGAATACACACTTCTTCTTGTCAACCAGTTTGTTGATTCACCAATGCTCACCATGTCTTTGATAAGCTGTTGACAGACACAAGAGCAACAGTTTATACTCATTGACATTTACTGTTAAAACGCATGTTTGGGTAAAATGTAAGTCAGAACCTACCCTAAAACATGATTATTTTAATGAATCAGTCTATTTTGCTGACTTGTTCTTAGTCTGTATGGAGTAATGTACTATGGAGATGTAGAAAAAAAATTAAATTTTAATGTTCTGGCCCCAGTTGTTCAAACAATGGATAGTGCTACCCACTGGATAAATCACTATCCAGTGGATAACTAATAACAAAACCACTTGCGCTATCCAATAGATAGTGATTTATCCAGTGCTATGTTTTTAAAACCCAGGCCTCTTTAATGTGAAACAAGAAACAACAAAGTCAGAGTCGTTTTAATAGCTTTAGAGGACACAAATCACTAAATGAAATTTTCTAATTATAATAAGTTTATGATTTTGGATGAGATTAATAACTCATAACCCCCCCCCCCCCCCTCCTATAAAATGGCCAGGTATTCCAATCATGAAAGAAGGTAAACCCACACACAGCTGATAGAATTAACACAACTTTTTAGGGTGTGAAATCTCTTATCATATCTTGACACTGCAATGGCCTGATGCGTCCACTGGTGCAAGGAGAGAGAATTATGATAATGAAACAATTTTGCAAGTCGACTTCACACAATTCAAGTTGTCTCACCTGACATAAATCTTGCTTCTGTGCAATTGCCTGTCTCGATGCTATCTCGCATCCCCTGTTCTTATGAGGAATGACAGAGAAAAATTCATCTGAAAGTTTTTTCAATGCACTGGCATCTTCAGCAGCATCTAATGATCTCCGCAGCGTAAGCAAAATAGCTTCGGCTTTCTCCACATCTTCAAGTTTAATGGTATTAACAGGGACAGACAGAATGTTTGAGAGGCTACCAGTAGCTTCATTCCAAAGGGAATCAACAAGGTTTGCGACATTAGGAGATAATATCGAGTCTTCTTCTGAACAAAAGTCACTGATTGTCATCTAAAAATTGAAAAATGGTATGACAAACAAGTTAGCAACAGTGTGAAAACTTTGTCAGATGCAAACTTAAAGCCTGTCTGCAAACAAATAGCTAACTAATTCAAGTTAAAAGTCGCTCTGCGCTTTTTTTCTGAAATCAGGCCTTCTGATATTACTCAATGGTGCAATTTCACACAATCTACCTCAAATCGCATCCGATCGCACAATTCACAAAAAATCGCATAATTCACAAAAGAACGCGCAAAATTCATAAAATAAAACATAAATCAACAAGTTTCTTAGGAGTTCCTCCATAAATACGCAATTTTTAAGATGATTTACCTTGGAAAACGGCTAAAAAGCCTTTGTTACCTTCAATTTCGTAAATATTCGAAGTTCAAGGCATTATTTTGCATGTGGGGAGCCTGGTACTAGTCTCATTCTTAAAGAGTTGCCAATTGGTGTAATACAAACATGCCCTGTGTTCAGATTAGCAAATCTGTTCAGAAATATAATACTGTACACAAAAGCAAAGTGTAAGAAGCTAGTCGAAGCATACAGGAATATTAATAATTATTGATCATTCATTTGGCATGTTAGCTGTGTCCTTTCAACTTTTAACGTGGTGCACCGATAATGCAGAAGACCTCATTTTTTTTACTTGTCCCTACTAATGTCAATCAAGATTCATGATTATTGTTCCCTTATGTTCAAAATGTCTTTAGGGTAGTAAAAACATGTTTTTATTATCCTGAAACCTTGAAAAACAAAATTAAAATTGCTCAGAAAAAAATCGCATAATTTACGATATTTATTGCATTTAATTGGCCTTTCTAATCGTATAATCTGCCCTGCAAATTTCGCACAATTTGCATTTTTTCATCGCACCCTATCAGAAGGCGTGTGAAATGGCTTCACTGTGGATAAACAACCCGAGCAAAAACACTCTCTGCTCTGGCCAACAAAGAACTCTCACTTGTGGTTGTAAACAATGACACCAATGAAGCTGGGCATATTATGCTGTTTATTTGATCCTATGGAATAGCAGAAAATATTTTATGACCAAATTAAAATTACCGTAAAAACCCGGGCAGATAAGCCGCACCTTTTTGCCAAAATTCATCACTAGAAATCAGGATTGCGGCTTATCTGCGGGAACATTTGAAAAAGTGTCGTGAATTTCAACACCAATTTCCGTTAACTGACACATTTATGGAAAGTATGTAAATGATTAAATTTACACAAACCTACAAGGGAGTACTGATCATTGCTCAAATTTGAAAGTTTGTTGGCTCTTAAAAGAGCTGTTATTCATGTAAGAGTAAGTTTAATATTACAGCGCTTACAGTTGTTGCCCCTAAAAGTGTTAAACTGTCTTTGTTGACAGATCTTAAGCTGTGGTGTATGGCTGCTTTTCTCCAACAGAGAAACGTCACACTGCACGGAATTTCCATTCCCCCACAAACCTGTTTGCAGCATCGACGAGGGCCTATCATTCGGGTAGTAGATGGCCCACTGTTTCTTCGCCGTTTAGCACTTTGATAGCACTTTGATAGCAAATAGTCTTGTGTCAACTACTGACCAACAAAATAATTATAACTCCTTTTCCTACTTTCCCAACTGGGCAATGTTTCGTGCAGCTTATCGCTTTGTGTAAACTCTTAAAACATCACGCTGCTTCCGGTGTCCAGTTTTCCATTTTTCGCGTTCGATTTAATGCGTGGTTACCAAGCTTCGAATGTTTTGTTCACATTCCTGTTGTAATGAAAAAATCTACGTGTTGAACAAAGAAATTCCTGTCAACAAACACCAGAAAAAGATCAATCTTATGTCAAAGGTGGTAGTTCAATGTCAATAGTGAGTTTACGTTCAATGAACAGTGGATGATGAAGAAGACTTCTCAAGACTCGAGTTTGGATTGATTTTGATTTCTTTCGAAAAAAACTTTTTTTCCAAAATTTGAGCTGCTAAATTCAGGGTGCAGCTTATATGCGGGTGCGGCTTATGTGCAGGGTTTTACTAACAATGTTTTTCTGGGTACAGTATCTTCAAGTTAATAATTTGCAATGGGAGGCAGTTCGCTCAAGTCACAGAAGTCTTTCTTTTATTCAGACAAGTTGATTCCCTCAGACTATTAAATTTTTCTGATAATTGGTGAGCTGCACATGGTCAGAGCAAATGAATAATCATACTGACCTGTATCATTTTATCAGAGCCAATCTTGTGTGATAAAACAGATTCCACCCTCTTCAAACTATGGGGTGCTTGAGTCTGTAGATTGTACAAAGCAGTGTATGCTCCAAGGGCCTCACCCAAGGTACTGAAATATCTGCATTCCTTGGTCCCTTCATCACCTTCCTTTGAATTTAATTAATAGCAACTTTATTCATTCAGTTCAATGAAAGAGAAGGATCTATCAACGGTATCCGCCCACAACCGGATTGTAATTGACTGAGAGTTGATTTTAATGAGGGAAAAAAACCAACGGGGGAGTACCCAGAGAAACACCTTCGGAGTCAGATTGAGATGGACAGAAACTAAGCCCACATATCTCACAGCCTATAAGATAAAAGTACAAAAGTCATGTACATGTATGAATGGCAATTGAAAGTGAAAAAAAAGGCCATTCTTATAGCCATCAAAAATTATTTGTCTAATCTGCTATCTGCACTTTTAACAAATGCAGATTTCTGGAAGAACTTAATTCACTTTATTTTAACAAACTCTTACAAATCTCCTACCTGCACAGTCTTTAGATCCCCACTGTGAGTAAAAAGACGACATCTAAACCCAGTGCACACTGTTTGAGCAGGAATGACATGAAGTTCCAGAGCATAAAATGAAGAAATACTACTAGAGGAGTCATAACCCTGAAAAAAAAAATTGAAGAAACTATTAACATTTGAACGGCAGAATGGTCAATTTTACACCCCCTTAAATTATACAATTCAGCCTTTCAACACCCACCCAGTAAATGCCCTAAAAGAGTTTGATTTAATTAATATCTTCCAAAATGATGCATAGTGTTGTTCATAATTACCTGTAATAAAATATCTTTAGCAATTTCACAGTTCTGCTCATTAAAGCATGGAGCATCTGGTGACTTATAAGGCCAAACCCTGAAAATGATTGATGTGAAACTTTCAGAGCTTAACTACATGTACTACTATAATGATATACAATGTAGCTTCCTTTACATCTTTTCACTGAAGTTGACTCTCCAGATTATTAATTAACAAATTTAGGAGCCTCGGTCCGTAATACGGAACTTAACTCCCAGTTTCCTGTACCAGTCAATAAATTTCCCAGAAAAATGCAATCTTTAACCTTTTCCCCAATGTGGGGAAATATTAATTTTTATCCCTGATTTCTCTCTCAATCCAATAATATTAGTTATTTGCAAGTTCTCTCACAGTTTTCGGCAAGTTTGCATCTTTAACTCAATCTGTTCACACTTGCATGAAAGGTAATGCAACTGGATGAAGGTCCACATAGGCAAATCGTGGATAAATGGCGGGAGCATTCTCTACTCATAGCAGGATATATTATAGGGTAAGGTACTGTGGTGGGAGGTTTAGATTGATGATTGAGGAGGGGTGTTGTCCCAAAAAAAAATGGCTTCCAAATTTAGGTCAGGTTGAAGTTGACTCTGGAAAGAGGAAATGACAGTGACTTCCACCACAATTGACTTCAAAAGCATTACAAATCTATTATTTTTCTCAAAGCACTAAAACGAAATTTCCACTTGGATTACAATGCAGAAGTCCTACTGCAGATCTGAAGAGATGAATGCTATGTTCTGTCTGCTTTTATTGAAGGATCACTCATTAAACCAACTTAGAATTCTTAGCTTAGATACACGTACGCCAGTCTTGGCACAACAATGTGTGATACAGTGATGTCCAGCAGCATGCCCAAACAGAATAACATTATTATGTACGACATGTATGTACCGTATCTTATCGAGATCAGGCAGCTGCACAGTCTTCACAATATTTGCCTTCTTTTTATATGCTTGGTTCTCACCTGTGATTTTGTAAACAAATTACTGTACATCAATAATATTATTACATCAAATTAAAAAGGGTACATTTTTTTACATTCTACATGTAGGGTGGGAGGGGCATCATCCTCCTTATCAGAGAATGAAGAGAAGGGAAGGGGCAGACATTACAGGTATATCATCCTGTGGATATTGACGACACTTGAAATCAAACAATTCATAATAAACTAAATGGTAGCATCCAAAAATTTGGTTTTATCAACAGAGTTGATAATGTAAATTGGCCACCGTACAGAGATTCTAAAAGCTGACGTTTCGAGCGTTAGCCCTAGGGCTAACCAAAATTTTGTATACTACTTCCCCACCGACGCAGCACCACAGTTTCTTTAGAAACTATCTCCTTCATTTAAATGGTAGCATCATTTGCATTCGCTGATTGTATGGATAATAAATTTTTATTTTATGCTTTCATTGATTGAATCAAACATTTTTTTTATTTTACAGGCTGAACTAAAATTTTTTTCTATTGATATATTGCTTATGTTTTTATAAACCCGTTGACTCCCAGGGTTTAGGCCGGTTTGGGCGGGTTAACTGTATAAATTTATTAATGATTCCATAAAATAAATCTGTGTCACCTACTAGATATCTTTCCAGATCTGAATGCCTGTGAATCCTGTGTTTCTGTCAGAAGATATGGCTCAGGATCAAGAACCTTGCAAGACTTGACGCAGTCCTTAATAAAGTGACAGGAAACCACGGCAATCCCATACTTAATTGCGGTTTTTCCTTTGTATGAAGACAATGTCTTTTCTGAATCACTGGTCACCAAATAATTTGTCTGAAAAAGGTATACAAGTTAAAATAACTCACCTTCCTTCAATATTCTTATGAAGTCTGAACACAAAGTAAAATATTTCATGGTTTAATTAAACTTCAATTGGGTTGGCTTTCATCAGGCAAACTTATTTGAAGCAGGTGTCTCAGGCCCAACATTAACGTGATCCCTCTTTTAAAAGGGACTGTCAATATAAGATATGACATGCAACTTAACTGAAACATTGATTAGTTAAATCACTTCTCAATTTTACAAAACACAGCAAACATAAACGATGGATCTACCCCTAGCCACCTAATGTTTCTTTTGCTGTAGTGGCCAGTTTGATGGAATTTTGTCCCTTTTCACCTTTGATAATAATGGTAAAGTTTATTCAGTTTTCTAAGACTTGTAGTTATCAAACTAAATTATTGAACCAAGTTATTGTACAATTAATAAAATTAAATATCTAACATAATTATATAAGACTATAAGATTATATAGGACTAAATTTTGATACATAAAATAGTAGAAGTAATTATTCAAAATACTAAAACATGAAAAAGTCCTCTGATCTTTTGGTTCTACACCTTACACAGTTCTTAGATAGATATACGTTATCTTGTTTATTCCTTAACCCATAAAGGCAGTCAGCACTGACACGTTTTGGCAAGTGATTATGTAGTGGATGCCCCTTCATAACTTTGCTTTTGTCCATATATAATTTGTAAACAGAGGATTAGTGTCTTCTGCTTGGTAATGAATCTAGTTCCGCCCACTGGAGAGCATCATTGTAGCTTTCCATAGATGGAAATATGATTCTCTGAGTTCGCTTTTGTACTGACTCAAGTTTGTCAGCCAGCATACCAGGGATCAACTGCCACACAGGAACTGCATACTCCATGACTGGTCTAATAGAACTGAGGTACACCTTGAAGGTACTTTCTTTCTGCTCGTCGCAGAATTCGTAAGGAGTACAGCCTTTTACATGCCTTTTATATTAATGTCCCACTTTAGATCATTCTGTAAATGGAATCCTGGAATCTTGTAACTTGAGACTTGATCTATGACTTTATCTCCAAGATTGATTTGCCCGACAGTGAAATTAGGGTTGTCCATAAAGTTAAAATTTTAGCATTTCATATTACGGGTGAATGAATGTACATTGTACATTGTACATTAATAGTATCCCCTAAATAAAAAAAATAGATTTGGACAAAAGGTTAACAGTGTTTCACATAAGTGTTACCACGTGTGCGAGCGCTGTTTCGAAAAAGAAACAAACTCGCCTTTACTTCACTTTTCAACGTTGTAGTGTTAAAAAGAATATGGCTACGGATCTTGATCATGACTAATAAATATTCATGACAAAATTGAGATCAGAGAAAAAGTCCGGATAATCGAGAAATCCGGATAATCGAGGTTCGACTGTATTTCTGTTTTGAGCATCTGCCAAGATTGCTGTTAACCTTTTGTCCAAACTCTATTTTTCTCATTTAGGGGATTCTACTAAATGTGCAATGTAATCAAAGGTGAAAAGGGACAAAATTTCATCAAACTGGCTACTACAGCAAAAGTCAAAACAAAGTGGCTTATCTTATCCAAGAATATGTCTCAAAGGCTGCCTCCACGTTTTCACTTTCAGTTTTCATCCAGCACCTGCCAAAATAGCCTGAACCCAAGCTGTTTTTTTTTTTTGCAGTTTCATTCACTCAGAAGTCCTTCAGGCTAATCCAGCCAGGTCGACCACATGCTCTTTGTTACACAAGGTCATCAAGGGAATTTGGAAATTGCATTGCTCAAGAATTACATGTAGGGTTGGCGGTGCAACTACATTTATCAAGATACATAGGAATGTTTTTCGTATATTCATTGAAGGATCAGCATATCTTTGGAAGCTTGCCTTGTACAATCCGATCAGGATGACTATGCTAAAATATTTGCGCTAAAATTGTCGATAAATTGTAAACTGCGATCTTCCAGAAACCAGCAGGAATTTGCAACGCGGAAGTTTCTTCAGTAGATCGATAGTAATGTCCTCCAGCGAACCTTCCTTGCGCTGTCTTCGACCGCACTGCAGCTGCTGTAACT
>NC_090871.1:3378517-3383517 GCF_036669935.1 Montipora foliosa
AACCCAAATACTTAACTTCATGTTTTTTTGTGAAAGTTTTTGTTTTCGTTCTCGATTTTTCTCTGCTTAGTATCCAGCTCCTACTTTTGATCCTTGAGGGTTTTCTACCTGTCTGACTAATTCTGTGGAATTTAGTGCTTCAGTTCTCTTGGCAGATTTTTGGCACTGACAAAGAAGGGGGCATAGAATCTATATTGAGGGGTAGGGGAAATTCAATTCAGGGCAGATTATTATTGCAACTATTGTAATGTTATTGCATCACTCACCTTCATTGGTGAAATGTATTCATCCATGTGGCAAATTCTGTAGTCTTTGTGAGCCAGTAGCAAGTGAATAAAAATTTTCTAGTGTGGTGAACTGTTTTGCTGTCATCAAAAGCCAAAAAAAGCGCTTTGCACATTGAACTAGAGCACCTTTGCTGACATTTTCAGTCTCTAAACGGAAAAAGCAGCTTACTTTGTTGAATAAACTTAACTCGCCCTTTGCAAAGAGTCCCATAAACTTGAAAAAGCACACAATCCCCCGGTAGTCAGATGTGACAGTTGACATATTTTATTTTTAGTTACACAAAACATAGCAATGAACGTTGTTAAAGGGAAGAAAGTAACAGGGTTTGTTGTCAATATTTGCCGCTGTTTAATATAACAGGCAGCCGCTCTGTCGCCTTGGCTTATAAAGCGAGAAAACTTACATTGTATGAACAATGTCGACAAGGTATTAACTCGAAGTTAAAAACATACATGTACGTTATATGCATTTCAGGACAACTTACGACCCCAAAACCTCACAAACTATATCGAGTGGCGTGAAAGTATAAGGCACTGGACTTCGCTTTTCTGTGTAAAACCAGTTACAACTGTGAAGACGAACACTAGCGGTAAAAAAACCTGCTTCTCTTCAAACTTCGATTTGAAAAAGTCTCTCTTGGTGTATGAAATCGGAATTCCACCTTTAAACACCTCTCAAAAATTTTCATATCAACGAAAAAAAAGTCATATTTGATATGTTTCGCGAAAACAATTTACCTCCAACATATCTCTGTTCTGAGCTTAAAGAGTAACCGACCACCTTAAGAAACGCAAAACTCTAAACAACGAACGTCAAATGAAGCTTCGAAGCTGGTCAAAAACTCTATTGCTTTACGCGAACTGGTTTTGGTCCGATCTCTTCCCTGACGGCTCTGAAGCATCGTTGAATGATGGCAGATTCAGATCATCTTTTTGCAAATTTTCTCGGAGGAACGCCAGCGGCGTGACAGCCTCCACAATGACGTGGTGGATTTTGATTTGTCGTCCGCCATTTTGAAAATGGAATGGCGGCAACACAAGTGTGATTCTAGTGCGCATGTCTAGCGGTTTTTGCGCTCTGTCCGTTTTTCGCCTTGCGTGATCAACTTGACCCGCAACAAAAACATTTGTTGCGGGTTGAAGAAATGCAGAGCGTTGATTTGTTGATTTGCTCGTACACGAGCACATTTGTTGCGCGACAAGTTGTGAGCTTGATGAAAAACGAGCAACAACGCCAAAATTTGTTGCTCAGAGTAGACCCGCGCTCTACTTTTCGCAACAACTTTCTTCAACCCGCAACAAATGTTTTTGTTGCGCGACAAGTTGATCACGCAAGGTGAAAAACGTGAGACATCGACCCAAACTCTCAACAAAACAATGTTGCGCGCCAAGTTTAGGGTTTTTTGTATCTCGTATTTCGCCGCCTTAAGCCATTGAAGCAACTCTGATCACGTGATGGGTTGCTATAAATTATTTTCCTTGTTCGTAGCCACAAATGGGCCCCACAGATGGCAAATTAAGCCCCGCTTCGGGATTTCAAACTACCGTACGGTTATTAGAAATTTCACTCTTCTCTCTTCTTCTCTGAGCGCGCGCTAGACCACTCTTTGCTCACAACATAAGCAAATCCTTTCCGCCCGGGAAAGTTGAAGCTCACATATGAAAGTATATGATAAAGTGGACTGACGATTTTTCCTTGAGAACAGGAAGCTTTAAAGGTAAGGAGAATTGTCTAAGTTATTTTTAGATCTTGCTCCGGTCTCGTGTGTTTCACTGTAAGCATTTAATAGAGACCTAAGCACCACGACGGGAGGCACGACGCCGGCATACCGGAAGTTAGGATAGGATAGGATAGGATAGGATAACTTTATTTAGACACGGTAAACTCATCAGTCGCAACTATAAAAACCTAATTAATTACCAGAATTATTACAAATTATACAACGACTACAGCTACATTATTCGAAATTGTTCTAAGTAATCAATAAATATAACTATAATATTAAATGACAAAATAAAAACCTGCTTTACATGAGTGCCTTGTATAGAATTGTAGATTAACTTGATGAAAAGAAACGCTCGCAGCCAGCCCGTAACGCTCTAAGGGAGTCAGCCTGCCTCAATTCGATTGGTAAATTATTCCAAAGAACTGCTCCAGTGTAGCTGAAGCTATTTTTCATATAGTTTGTGTGTGGCTGTGGGATAGCTAGTTTGCCCTCTGTGTCCCTTAAGGAGTAACTGGAGACGCTACTACGGTCAACAAATTTAGAACTAAGGTAATCGGGAGTAAGACCATTAAGCGACTTATAAACCATCACAGCCTTATGGATTGTTCGTTGAGAATCAAGTTTTATCCATCCAAGTTTTTGGATAAGGTTATCAGCGTTGGCATCATAGTTCGAGTAAGTGAGTATAGCGCAGCGCGATTTTGAAGTTTTGTAAGTTTACTGGCTAGGGTTTTACCGCAACATCCCCAAACAGAATCGCAGTAATCAAAGTGAGGCTGTACTAAAGACATGAAGATTGATCGGAGAGTCTCATGTGGAACGAAAGACCTCACTCTCTTCAACGCTCCAATACCAGACGCGATTTTCTTACATAAAGTCTCAACATGAACATTCCAAGATAAAGTCTGATCAATATGAACACCTAGAGATTTCGTAGAGGTAACTTGAGTTATAGGTGCACCGTCAATAATAAGTGACGGAGGGTTGTGAAACGTGCTTAGCCTTTGCCTCGATCCGATCAACATAAACTCAGTTTTAGATGCGTTAAGAGTAAGCTTGTTAGCAGTTAGCCATCTTTCAACTCTAGCAAGATCCTCATTTAAAACAGTGTTAATACTTTGGGTGTTATTACTAGCAAAAGTTATGTGTGTGTCGTCAGCATACATTCGAGGTTCAGAATTTAATAGACAGTAAGGTAAGTCGTTAATATATATTAGAAAAAGGAGTGGACCCAGAATTGTACCTTGAGGTATACCACAAGTAAGGAAATGGTCCCCAGAGAGAGAACCATTTATGAAACATCGTTGCTTGCGGCAGTCCAAGTATGATGCCACTGACACCATATTTCGCAAGTTTAGACAAAAGAATATCGTGATCGACGGTGTCAAAGGCTTTCTTTAAATCCAAGAAAACGACTGCGTTTACATTACCCTGATCAATGTTGTAAGCCCAGCTATCTGTAGCTTCAAGTAAGGCAGTGACAGTGGAATGAAGAGGTCGAAATCCCGATTGGTGTCTTGAAATGAGTTTGTGTATAGTAAGGTAATTATAGAGTTGATCATAAATAATTCTCTCAAAGACTTTAGCTACAACTGGAATTACTGAAATTGGGCGGTAATTATTTAGATCTGAACGATTACCCTGTTTGAACAAGGGGATGACTTTCGAAAGTTTCCATTCATCAGGGAAAATTCCAGAAACAATAGAATGATTAAAGATAGTACAGAGTGATTCGGCTATTAAGTCAGCACATTCGCGCAAGAGTTTTGCAGATATTCTGTCCAAACCAGTAGATTTTGACTCACATAATCTGGATAAAAGAAGAAGAACCTTAGAGACGCTGGTCGGTTTTAGTTCGAATGTGCAGTGACCAGTCTCAGCTAAATAATCCAAATGAGAAGAATTGTCTTCATTGGCGTGAATATCATTTGCTAACTTAGGCCCAATAGAAGAAAAATGATCATTAAAGGCGTTAGGCAACTCATGAGAATCATAAATAGAATTGCCACAGGGGAGCTTAAGTTCGCTTATGACACATTTGTGTGATTTCCTAGACATAAGCTCATTGACAATCCGCCAAGTGTTACGTGGATCACCTTGGTACTCATTGAGGGCATGCTTATAGTGACATTCTTTCGCACGTTTGATTTCATTGTTTACTATATTGCGAAGTTTTTTTGAATTTACGCCAGTCCTCCGCATTACCAGAACGAGTAGCTTTTAACATAAGAATATCTCTTGCATGCAAGCGCTTTTTGAGTTGCGAAGTAATCCAAGGTGATTTGCAAGAGCGAACACGTTTATTACGCAAGGGGGCATGCTTGTCAACACAACGAAGAAACAGTTTTTTCCAGGCTTCCCACATATCATTTGGGTTATCATAGTTACCTATGATCTGCCAATTTTGATGTGCAATATCTCTACGAAAATTGGATAAATTGAAGTTCTTAAATTTTCTATAGGTAACTGTAGTATGGCCCCTCGAGGGTAAATCTATAGAAAGCTTGCGATAAGCATAAATAAGGCTGTGATCGCTTATGCCTATATGAGACACTCCAGAACATACAATCCTATCAGGACGGTTAGTAAAAACGAGGTCAATTAAAGTTGAAGAGGATTCAGTGCAACGAGTGGGATCAGTAATGAGCTGCTGCAGGCTGTAAACGTCAGCGATGCTAGAGAGTAGATTTGCGTTATGGTCCAATTGAGGAGCAGCTAAGTTGCAGTTCAGATCGCTCAAAACATAGAACTCAACATTCTCCGCGTCAATTTTACCTATAAGCGATTCGAAATAACTAAAGATCTCAACTGAAGAGTCAGGCGGCCTATACCAGGTTACCACGTGAAAAGGCTTTGATCTCGGTTTGCGGATTTCTATACAAAGATTTTCCAGTTGGTGAATACTCAAATCAGATCGCAAAGTATAACTAATGTTCGAGCGAACAAAGAAACAAACACCACCGCCAAAGCGGCCATTTGTTTTCCT
>NC_090871.1:3391017-3393517 GCF_036669935.1 Montipora foliosa
TCTGACCAGCCGCGTTCATTGTACATACAATATTAAGGCCTGCGCAAGAACAAATTCGCCAAAAGGACTCTTATTGTACAATGCAGTAGACTATCGCCAAAAAGTGAGAAAAAAACCGCGCGGTCCCGACATTTCACTCGTTCATCAACATTTCAAATTTTTATACAAAGCCCTCTAGAATTGACTTGCCAAAAGACTCTTTTCCACGTATGGGCTCAAGAGTTTGGAATGAGATACCTGAAAGAATAAGAAAATTGTCAAATAATAGTTTCAAAAATAAGATGAGAAATATACTATTCGACATATTAATAACTGAAGATGACTACATTGAAATTGATAACATAATAGCGAAAACTAAAGAAATACTAGGTATACCGTCCTTATTCTGTAATTTACTGTATTTTTCACATCATGTCATTTCTTATTTATTTAACTTTATATATAGTTTATGCCTTTTCCACTTTTTTCTTTTTTCTTCTACATTACATGATGAATCTATGTATGAATCTATCGAACGACCTGCCTCGATTAGCTATGCTACCCGCGGGTCGGTCTAAATGTTATTTCACATTTTTAAGAAAGAAATAAACTTGAAATTTGAACTTGTTGTTGCTGATTTGCCATGACCACACGACAACAATATGTGCATATACATGAGTTGAATATCATCGTATTTGCGAAGAAAGCCGGCGACAAGCTCCAGTTAGTGGGCTTGATATACCACTGAGTTGGAAGATCACACGGTCACCAGGGGTTCTAGGTGCGTTCAATCCTGAAAGTTTTCCAAGCTTTCTTAGCAAAGCTTAAGTTGCTGATTAACTGAGATCGCGATGATATTCGCGGTTCAAATGTATAAAATTTCATATATTATATATCAAAATGTGTAAATGAAGTCATGTACAGTATGGTACTCTTTCGTACCTCAAAAATGTGAAGTTAGATAGTGGTTCATAAATCATTACTTGAATTCTTCACTTCATTTACTTGATAGAAGCATTTAAGGGAAAATAAACTGATGCAGCGGCAAAATCATTGAGACACGCAATTTCGATATTTTGCTCGGGCTGTTTGCTTTTATTTTTCGGATTGAAGACTTCTTTATATACAGAAGGGTAATCGATCATCCGTGAAAAATAAAGCCGCTCAAGCGATATGCTAATATTTTAAGTGCAAATATTTTCGTATCCCGAGGACTTAAAAGAAATCAGGTTCACGTGCATTTTGTCAGCATTTCGAAGTTTGAGTGATTTGGATGAGCCAGTAAATCAGTTGATCTCGACCATCTAAACTCGGAAGTGAATGGTAATGGTATATTCCTTCCATCTTTATTGTTTTATCTGATGTTAAGTTAAACCAATTAATTTATCATTGTAGAAGGATGAGTCAAGGTATGTTAGTATGTTATCACTATCCTAAACGTATAGGTTCTAAAGCATCATCACGATCACGACGAATTAAGTTAGTTTCTACAAAGACGAAGTCTCGTACTTTTTTTAGGCATTCGGCCACCGTTAACTTTCGTAGCGTTAACAAAGCGGTATTAACGTACCATGGCATTCTCTGGCAAGCATTTATAGTAAAACGATGCGTTTTCATGTGAGGAACACAACTTGGCATCAGCCGTTCAATTCTTTTCGTTTGATTTCCCCTTATGTGTCAAATCTGCCTCGAAGAGTTGACTGATTGACACCGCATAGGATGGTAATACAGTTTCGCCCTCCATCTCGACTTAATTACGAAGTATAGGGCCACTATAGGACCACCATATGATTGAATAATAAACGTATTCATTGACATGAATATAGAATTTCGTCTAATTGTCATGCGATGCATTAGATTCTGTGCGTGATTCAAGTACGTAGTTAACCAACCGTTCATTTGCGGCAACTGCTTCAACAAACCAATGAACATATGATATGCATCATCAACAAATACAACTCATTTAAATTTCTTATACCAAGCTGAAAAACCGAACTCGTGAATTCCATCAGCTTATTGCTGTCAGCAGCGTTTTTGTACCGATCAATAGTTAACTTTTTCGAAACTTTTCGCTTGGACAAAACACATTAAATTAACTACAAGTTTGTATTAGTTTATGTCAAGAGTAAAAATTTGTTTTGTTTAGGTTGGTCATTGGCATGCCTGCGGCGCTTGTGAAATATAAAGCCCCGGAAGCTTCTTTCGTCCCCCTAATTAATTCATACTTAACAATTATTCGCCGAAGGCGAAGTGATTATCGAGGTGAATATTCATCGATAATCACTGAGCCTGAGGCGAATAATTGTTTTAGTATAAATACACAGGTGATTATTTCAAAAAAGAAAAAAAAAAACCTTTCAACGGGAAATCATCTTCACTTACAGTAGCAAAACGACTTCCGGCAGCCATTTTGTCCATCGAGGTGATTATCGGCTGATAATCCGAGATAGCGAGCCAATGAGAGCGTGCGATTTTGCATAATCACCTGTGTATTTATACTAAAATAAATTATTGCTATATC
>NC_090871.1:3401017-3411017 GCF_036669935.1 Montipora foliosa
AAGCATCTCTGCACGTTTTGTTAACGTGATCTTGGAGAGTGAGGCTCGTATCCATCCACGTTCCAAGATTCCTAGCGGAGCTGACCGGAGAGACGGTAGCACTATCAATGGTTAGATGACACGGACAAATCTTTGAAAGTTGCTGCTTCGTCCCAATAATCAATAATTCGGTTTTGTTGTCATTTAACCTGAGCTTTTGAGTGAGCATCCCAGGCGCGTAGCTGAAGTTTTTGGAAGGGTATTATTATTGACAGGAATACTTATTAAAGGGGGTTATTAAATACGAGCGCCGAAGGCGCGGTATTTGCTTGAGGCGACAAATAGCTAGTGTGTTAACTTCGACAATGGCTTCCTGAATGGCGTCGTTTTCATTGACTTTAAAAAGGCATTCGACACTATCGACCATGAAATCATTTTACGCAAGATGTCATACTTTGGGGCCGACCAGGAAACTATCACTTGGTTTCAATCGTACCTAAGCAATCGGACCCAAAGATGTAACGTTAATGGAAGACTGTCAACTCCTCGCACTATTGCTTGTGGGTTCCGCAAGGCAGCATATTAGGTCCCTTGCTATTTTTAATGTATATTAACGATCTTCCCAACTGCCTCCGGGAGGCTTCCTCGAGAATGTTCGCTGACGATACCAATATAACCCTAACTGCAAAAACTCAAACAGAGCTTAAACTAGCATTAACTCCTGAACTCAGCCGGTAACCTTAACTGTTGGCTGAGAGCCAACAGGTCGAGTTTAAATGTGGCTAAGACCGAGTTAATGATAATTGGATCTAGGCAGAGATTAAACACTCAATGTGACGAGGTTGATATACAAATTGATGACGAAATGATCAGCAAAGTAGATCACACTAAATCCCTGGGTCTTACCATTGATGATCGGCTTTCTTGGTCAAATTATGTAGACCAAATATGCAGGAAAGTTTCCTCAGCTATAGGAGTCTTAAAACGAATACGGCACTTAATCTCAGCTAATACTGCGCTTCAAATTTATAACGCTTTAATATTACCGCATTTTGATTATTGAAGTTGTAAAGCGTTTCTTTACTTTTTTTTTTTAGCTTAACTGACGATTCTCCGTGTTTAAATAAAGTTTACTTACTTACTTATACTGACTGTCTGACTGACTGACTGACTCACTCACTCACTGACTGACTCACTGACTGACTGACTGACTGCTGACTGACTTACTTACTGACTGAGTGACTGACTTACTTACTTATACTGACTGACTGACTGACTGACTGACTGACTGACTGACTGACTGACTGACTGACTGACTGACTCACTGACTGCTGACTGACTGACTGACTGACTGACTCACTGACTGACTGACTGACTTACTTACTGACTTACTTACTGACTGAGTGACTGACTGCTCCGGGCACTCATTGTGGTGCATATTGTGGGCCATGATTTCCAACGCAAACACTGTGTACTTAAAAGACGCGTAGAAATGATCATACGCTTCAATTCGAGCAACCCATCTGGTTGCACACAGTGTAATTTAAGGCTTCTTTTTCCCATTTTCTGGATGTTGTTCTTAGATGATGGCACGTAGCAGTCCATTTCGCTTTGGACTATAATTGAAAAAAATGCAAACTTGCTTTACTTTGTCAATCATGTTTCGAATTGATTGGAGTGAACAGGCATGAAATATAACGAAACTTAAACAATGTGAAACACAGTGGACATAGACACCTTTTGGTGCGTGGACTAGAATGTTCGCCTGAACCCCAACCCTTTCGCTACTCATAGATGCTGCACCGTCATAACCTTGGCCATAGCAGTCTTTAATAGGAATGTTTAGAGCTTCGAGGGTAGCCAGCAAAACGGCTGAAACTGCAGCTCCCGTTGTTCGCTCTAAATCCTTAAATTCTAAAAACTCCTCTCTGATATCTTCGTTAGCATCTACGAAGCGAATGACGATGGCAAGTTTCTCTTCGTTGTGGCTCGTAGCTTCATCAGCGAGAATAGCGTAATGCTTGGATTCCAAGATTTCCTTGACTAGAGCTTCTTTTGTATGTAGTGCTTTCCAATCACATCGATCATCTCATTCTGGGACTGTGGGGAAAGATAGGTGACCCTACTAACAGTATCAGTCTGTAAATGTGCTGCCAAAGTTGGATCACCCTCTGAAAAAAACTTTTAGTAAAGTAAGAAAATTGCCCGGGTTCTCTGACTGATCAAGCTTCTCCGGCCTGTGACCACGCAACGCAATGCGCTGGCGCCCACAGAACAGAACTGCTCTTGCAATGGATTTGACAATTTGACGGTTTTCTTTAATGCGTTTCTCTCTCTCCTTGTCAAACAAGCAGGCCACTGTATTGCTTGGATTTTCAACAGATTCTTTGAATGCTTGGGCAGCAATCATGGCATCCCTGTGGTAAGTCTTTTCAGCGTGTTCAACTACTACAGACGTATAACGAGCCCATTTCTTAAATGGCTTGGTGACCAGACTTTGTTTGTTGCTTCTATCGTTGACAAACAAGGCGCAAGGCACGCAAAAAGCATCATCAAGATGAGGACTATGCTTCAGCCAGGGGCGATTCTTGAAATACTTATAGCGAAAAGAGCGTAAGCAGCCATTTTCATACGTTCCTGAGAACTTGTAGTGTGCTGGAGTTAAGAAATGCTTAGGTAAAATTGCATGTTTCTTTCCCCTTGACAGGGCTCTCACTGCGTCCCCGACTTTTTTAGTTGACATTTCAGCCTGGATGTAACGACCAATATCTTCAAAACCATCTGTTTCGACTGGCTGAATGTTAAAGTCACCAGCAGCTGCTGCAGCATTCTTGTTGATAAGCGTTCCCTGGCTAATGGGCATCCTCACTACCGCCTCATCCTGACTGGCTGCTGCTGTTTCCAGTGCTGTGTCATCATCTGCGGCATTCAGCTTAGACTCTGACTGGTTTTTCTCCACGTTTTCAAGACGTTGAGCTTATTATTTAATGGAGGGAATATCAAAAAATAAGTTCGACATTATCTCAACTGCAAGTCCATTCACTGTCACGAGGGCCATTATCATAAAAGATGTTGACAATCTTCCAATCCCGACACTAAGGCCCGGGCCAAACGTTGAGCTTTGCATGAGTCGAATTAAACTTAATTCCTAAGGCCTTAGGTCGATCCCAATTATTATTTGATTTCGTCTGTGTGGAGTCAAACGTCGAATTTAATTCAGTCGTCGTCGTTCTATGCGTCTGCTTCAGACGTATAGACCGTGTACGATCGAACTTCTCATGAACCTTATTCGCTGAATCGATCGACACATGACAAGTTCGACGTTTGGCCCGGGCCCAAGCTGGTTGACATATCCAAAGGCCTTTTCGAAGGCTTGAGTTGCTTTAATTATGAATACATGTAACTTGGCCTCTCAGTACGTAACTACGGATAGTTTAGCGAGGCTCTGTCCTCGTTGATCCTTGCGATTGTGTAACTGTAAGTCTATATCCACGTATTAAAAACGATCGACGTTTAGTATAACACAACAGTATACGGGCCTAAACACGCTTTTGTGATCTAACATTACCAATTTTAGCCTAAAAGGTATAAAAGTTAAACAATTAGTCAATCACTTACCTTTGGAAAAGTAACTTAAAATAGAAGCTGATCGTCCCGCTGATCGTTTAGACGCCATCTTTTAAATTCTATACTTCATGTAAGGTTCTCGAAATTCACTTGTACCCATTCTCCTAACAATTTGATACTTTCCCGATACTTTTAGCGTTTTCTTGCAGGGTAATTTAGAAGCTGCAACACTCAAAGCAGCTCAGCTGCGCGGCACATTTGTATTGCCCTTTGTAAGGTCAAATCTTCCTCCCGAAGTAGATGCGCTTCAGCTCTGCGTTTTTGATCCCGCACACAATTCGATCCTTTATAAGCGAATCGTGAAGACCTCCAAACTCGCAGGTTTTCGCAAGTTTTCTCAACTTGGTAACGTACACGTCTATACTAGCTTATACTCTCATCAGCGCCCTGGTTCCGGGTGAAGAAGACATGTCTCTCAAAGGTTATGTTCTTTCTTGGCATACAGTAGCGTTTAAACTGCTTAATTAGTGGCTCAATCTTGTCCTTGTCGTCCTCTGGTATTTCAAACCTGTTGTAGACCTCTAAGGCCTCTTCTCCTGCAACTGCTAACAAAGTTAAAGATTGTATCTGTTCTGATTTCTTGTCTCTCCCTGTAGCGTTCAGGTACAGCCGAAACTGTTGAATTCAACGTCGCCAATTCTCCGATACATTTCCAGTGAGTGACAAAGGCTTTGGCTCTTTTAATCCTTCCATTTGCTTAGATTACTTCTGACACCATGTAAAGTTCTATGTTCAATACAACACACACAAAAGGTTCGGCGACTAAGACAACCTTTATTCGTAAAGCAATCAATATATAATGTCACTTACGTGAAGCTGTCTGACGTCATAGACATTTGACATTAAACATAGTCATGACACCGACTAAGGATCTAATCCAACCGACTTGTTTGTTGTCCCTGGTAAGAGATAAACATTCAGTCAGTACACAAGATCGTAGGGAGAGAATGAGCTCCTAATCGATCAGCATACACAATATGAAATGTTTTACACTGTAATGAAACGATTGTGCAGGTTGTTCACTACCTAAAAACGTATACGGCGTCCGGCATCCGCTGAAGGACGGGTTTGTGGATCGTACAATGTGTTTGATTCTATCTTTTGGAAAATATATCGCATTCGGTGAGTTGGCAAGTTATCAGATTTTAAGTAAAACTTGTATGTTGGAAGGGTAAACTCAATCAACCAGTCAACACAGCGAACAAACATTAATAAAGTTCTGTCAACAAAACGAGTGGAAACTAATTCGTCATCAAAACATGACGTACAATGGATTCAACAAAGGTGGACTTCACCTTAATTTTAAAGACCTTTTAAGGTAACGAGCAGTTTTCTTAAGAATTTTAAAACACGTTTCAGTAGAAGTAATGTTCTATCCTCGAATGCCGTGCCTGAGAAGAGTGTCAAAAACAGAGTTAAGAGTTCTTGTGTACCAAATCATCTCAGCGCGGTTTGAAATAAAATGACTACTCACTGAGATGAACTTAGGATACTCTTAGGTAATAATGATGTAGATATTTTATCTATTAACGAGGCCAAACTCGATATAAATACAAGTGATAATGAAGTCCACATCCCCGGATACGAATTAATTCGCTGTGAAAGAATCACAAACGGCGGGGGAGGGCTTTGTTTTTATGTAAAAAAATCAATAAATTTTACCATTTGTAAAAACCTATAAATGGATGCCCTAGAAATTCTCTGCTTGGGGATTCGAAGGCCTACATCAAAACCAGTTATAGTTGTTACATGGTATAGACCACCAGACGCTACTTTTAGATTTTTTTCATCTTTCGAATCCTCCTTCATCGGGAAACTTGACAATGAAAAGATGTAATTTCCGGCGTTTAAGTGAATATGAATTACCCTGAAATTCAACATTTCTGTGGCATGAGAGTAGTGGGGACTGGGCCTGTTCAGTGCATCATGGGACATGATGACAGCCATGTAAGAGAGTTTTGTCACGTGGGAGATCATTCTAGGCCGACGCCAATACTAAGAACGTTTTTATTTAAGAAGTCTCGCTGCCTTTCTCCTTCGGCCATGGAAGAAGCAGGCGTCGTTACAATAGTTGAATCCTCTTTCGCCAAGAAAAATGAAACCTTATTAGCTTCAACGAAATTTCTACTGGATCGGTCTTTGACAGATCTGAAGCGTTCTCATGAGGATACCGCTAATTCTCATCCACAAGAAATAAAGAAACTCAAATTCGAAGAGCACCACCGATTAAAGAAGAAAGGAAACAAAGACCAGTACAGCTTCAATCTGAAAGTCGCCGACGCTATCGATGAAGCCAAAGAAGCTTGTTCTTCTCAAAATTTGGACAGTCCATGCTTCCCTTGAGAAAGGTGAGAAGCTTTCGTCAGAGAGACAAAAACGCATTATTTTGGCTGACAAGTCAGATTGTGACTGGTCATTAATACGTGAATACAGAAAGAAACGATCTTGCGGAGGATTTCGCGACAAAGAGAAAAAGATCATCAGAGCAGAGGCTAGAGTTCGTACTCAGGCCAGACGGAATTTGACGAGAAACGGGAACAGGTTAGCAAGTAGTAGAAGAGAACCGACGGCCTCAGCATCGGTTACAGCTACGACTAGCCCATGTTACAACGACAGCACGCCAAGACATATTTCAACCATTCAAGCTACAGCTCAGCCTGAACGGGGCGTGTGTTTTGTGTGCAACAAACCAGGACATTGGAGAGCGCAATATCCTCTCAATTCCTCAAAGTTTCAATCTGGACTTTGACTAGCAACAGAATCACCGGATTCGGGATCAATCCAAGGTGTGATCGATCCTATTTCTCCTTCAGATATGTGTGACATTTCAAGTGATAACCCGTTTTCGATTCAGATTCTTCGAATAAAGTCATTAAATCAGTTGGATGTGATAACACCTCGGTTCGTGGCCGTTTGGCCTTCTGTTTCCAGGAATGGGCTAAATTAGGCGCTTCAGGGTTTATTCTCAGTGTTCTTCGAGAGGGATCTAAAATTCCGTTTGTCAGTTCCCCGGCTCCGAAAGTTAGTGCTAACAATTCTTCGGCGCTAAAGCATAAAGAATTTGTCTCCCAGGCCATTTCTGATTTGTTTAGTTCTATAGGTGTGTTGAACAGCTTCATCATCAGATATAGTGAATCCACTATCAGTTTCAATTCAAGCTTCAGGAAAAAAAAAGGCCTATACTCGATTTAAGACATTTCAATTTATATGTTTTCAAACGTAAATTTAAGTGCGAGGATAACGGCAGTAATGTTTTTGAACTTCAGGCTTTCTTTCTATACTTCGTGAGTGCGCGCTCTCAGGCATTTACCTTGAAGTGAAGTGGAGTCCAATGGATTTGAACGATGAGGCTGATTTTTTTAGTAAAATTATAGACCATTAATGACGACAATTTTTGCATGCTTGATCGTAAATCGGGGCCCCATACAGTGGATAGATTTGCCTGTTGTTACAACGCCAAAGTTCCCCGTTATAATTCTAGATTTTTTCAACCCGGCGGGGAAGCTGTAGATGATTTCAAACAGAATTGGGAAAAGGAGAACAATTGGGTTCACACCCCAGTCTCCCAAATTAGTAGGGTAATTACTCACATAGCAGCTTGTAAAGCTGTAAGAACTCTTGTCATTCCGCTGTAAAAATGGTCATACTTTTGGGTGTTATTGTGCGATGATGGAAAACATTGGAACTTGTTTCTACATGAATGGATGATGCTTCCTAAGATCAGATATCCATTTCAATCAGAAGTAAAGCCAAGAATAATTTATTTAGCTCTCAAAAAGATTTGTCCTTCAGTGTGGTAGCACTGCAGATGAATTTAAGGTAACTGGAAACCAGTGTTCCTTAGGTTTCTGCACTACTAAAGTTGACGCTTTTTCACAATGCTACAAATGATACGGTCTTTGGTTACCGTTTAAATAAAACGTCTCTGGATACTTGCTAGAATTTCTCTCGCCCCTTGACTCGGAGTTTGTTGTTTACGGTGTATGAGAATGTTTAGAAATAAATCCTTATTTATATGCTTGCTATTAGTTTTCTTTATTTTTGTGTGTTTGTCTCTGATTGCTCTCTTCTTCATTCACAGACATTTGTGGGGAAGGTATTTGGACGGAAACACCAACTTCTGATGATCCATATTTGCAAAACCTTACTTCGAGACTTCAGAGATCCGTTTTGGTTGCTAGGGCACCGTCCACCACGGACATGTATTTTCGAGCGTTCAACAAATGGAAGGACTTTGCCGTAGGCAAACTGAAGATCTCTTTTCTTTGGGCAAATTCTATACATGTCGCACTATATTTACAGCACGTTTTAGATTCCACTAGATCGTGTAGTTCTATAGACGCAGCTTTTTATGCAATTAAGTGGGCCCACGAAACTGCGGGTTTAGTCTCTCCGACGGATAATCCAGTAGTTTCTAAGGTTCGGGAAGCTGCAAAGAGAATCGCAGGTCATGATTGGAAAACCCAATAGGAACGAGCCCCTGCCTGTTGAAGTGCTCAAAAAGATCGTAGAAGGAGCGGATTTATCAAATATTCTTCAGACAACTTAGAAATGTTTGCTTAGGCAAACCGAATTTATCTACCGAATTTATCTTTAGACCTCTAGTCAAAACTAAATTGTCTCATAAGCTGATTCAAAATGATAAACCGATTTCGGACACAACATGTAGGGATCAACAAGCCAAGAGTCTGAAGAATATAGTCCCAGATCCATCTTCATACGGGAAACACTCTTCTCGCTCAGGGGGTGCCACGATGGCCGCCAACAGCGGAATAGGCGATCCAGTTTTCCAGAGACACGGCAGGTGGAAAAGTGTTGCAGCTACAGATGGTTATATTAAGGACAATGTCACAGCGAGACTTCAAGTTTCCAATTAAGTGGGTCCACGATGGTTAAGAAATAATAATAACTTTATTAACAAATTCTTAAACAATCTTAAATTTACAATGTATAATCTACTAAAATTCCTAAAATGATTTTCGCAATCTTAATCCGTATAAATAATAAAAAGTACTTAAAACTTCACTCCAACAGCATCAAATAAATACAGATGGTTATGGTTCATCTGCTCAAAGAATATAACTATTACCAATAAATTATATAACTTTGTGCTTAAAACCAGAAATACTAGCAGGCTATTTCATTCATTAATAATATCAGTAAAGTAACTATATTTAAAACTATTAGTTCTACTGTACATACAGACAAGGTCAACTGGATAGTCCCTTTTTTCTTAAATTATAATCTAAGTTACGATCTTTACAGAAGGACAGCTTATCGGAGATATCTATATTATACTGTCCTTTAATTAAATTAAATTAAATTAAAAACAACATCCCTCGTAAATTTCCTATTAAATAAACTTTGTAGATTTAATTGACTTAGTCTAGTGTTATAATCCTCATTAGACTTTAGGGTAAACTTAGTTGCCTTCCTCTGAATTGCCTCTAACCTATTAATATTACGTTGTGTGTGAGGATTCCAAGTCATACTATCTTTTATGCGGGTGATTTCAACGCTGACCTCTTGGCCCCGGACAAGACACCTAAAGCGGGTCGTAAACTGCTGGAGCCTATTGGATATTTACGATCTTCACTGTTTGATAAACAAGGCCACCAGGAAAACAAAAACATCGGAAACGCTTCTTGATTTAATTCTGACAAACAATAAGAGAATGAAAAGGAATGATTTCCGTACAGGTCCCTACTTCATTATGCATGCAAAATAAATTAATTATTCATTCGCGCTATTGTTTTGTAGAACAATACGTATACCCAAGAGATTTGGTTTTATCACAGGTAACCCAGGCTCACTGTGTGCTTCACGTAGGTATTAAAATATAGAGAACATATGAGGCGAAGTTTAGGTCTGAAAATTTGCTAGAAAATGGTAATAAAAATCGATGAAACTTACCATGTGGTGAGCTGTTGTTGTCTTTAATACGTACACGAAGTTTCGGGGAAAATGGTCCCCGTTCACCTTCCTTCATAATATAGTGACAAGGTAGGAGACGGAAGCCAGCCTCGGAACTCCGATCGACCCAAAACAAGCACGATTTTTTCTGCGAAAATCAAATCCAGTCGCTAAATAAACACGCCAGGTTCGTGGAATAGGAATTTCTCTAAACCATGAATCCACTGAAGCATCTCCAGGTAGCAACGCGGAGCCACCAGACTCAGTAAAACTTGTAAGTTAACCTGCTAAAATGGCGGCCAGAAAGCGTGGTACTCACGAAGTGCCCAATTCAAAATGGCACTGAACTCTGGACGCCTGGTGACGAGTATAATAAGTCTCCCTCGAGGGAGGGGAGTCCCAAATTGCTAAAAACAGAACTCACTGAGCAATTTGGGACTACCCTCCCTCGAGGGAGACTTATTATACTCGTCACCAGGCG
>NC_090871.1:3421017-3431017 GCF_036669935.1 Montipora foliosa
ACATACTCAGGGAGCCAATTTGATCGAAACAATAGTGTCGAGAGTGTCAGTGATATCAAGGCATCAGGAATATTGTATACCAGTCACGAATACGGGACACTGATGCATCCATTCATTACGTTACGAAAACTGTAGTGGCTAGTCCACCAGGTTAGTGCACCTTTATCAGTTTCATAGCCGAGGTTACTTATAGGTAAAGTCTCTTTACGAGCCTGAAGGCCCATTAAGGCCGGCGCTTAACTCCGGTTTCCGTAGCATGAAGCGACTAGGAGTATTTATGCTCCCCCCTGGATGGGATGCTAGTCCATCGCAGGGTTACCCCCAGCATTACGCCGGTACCCATTTATACACCTGGGTGGAGAGAGGCACCGTGAGAGGTTACTTATACTGCTACACTATGGCGTGGAGCAGCCAAAACAGTTTACATCCGAATGAAATCGGGCGCGAGCAAGGCATCATATGAAAAGAAGACGATACTGAGGAGAGGGTCTACCTGCGTCATTTAATTTTTTTTTTCTTCATACAGGTCCCTTGATTCTATTGGGCTGCTTCAAAACTTGTTATTATTCTTCTTATGCTTGTGTCTTGTCTGCTTTGTTACACAGGCTCAGATGCATTATGCCAGATATGCTGCAAGCGCGAATGGGCAAAAAAGTTGGGAAGTTAACATTAGCGGCACGGCAATTTAACATTAATTTTTGAAACTAAAGATGAGTCACAACTAAGTCGTTTGTTACAATTTATTGCTGTTGTTGTGCATCAGCGCCACCAGCGTCACCGTTTCCAGCATCGATCCCCCCAAACTCCCGTGGCCTGTATGCCCCTTGCTTTGCTCTACGCCGCTGGTTGTTAAACCACACCCTGACCTAGACATAAAAAGAATAAAATTAACAGTCAATTTAAATAATCCTGTTGTACAGTGTTGTATCGTGGTTATTGAATTTGCTTCAATCACTGTCAATAATTATTAGCCTAAGTTATCATTCTCGTATCCGGTACTCGCAGGGGTGCAGGGATGGCGCAGTGGTGAGAGCGCTCGTCACCCACCAATGTGGCCCGGGTTGGATTCCCCGACTCGGCGTCATATGTGCGCTGAGATTGTTGGTTCTCTACGATTCTGCTCCGGTTTCTGCTCTCTCCAGCATTTGACTTGATCTGTGTTAATTGTTCATTTCAATTTACAGTGTCCCAATTAGAGCTTCAGCGCCAGAACGACTCGACCTCGAGTGCCTTACTGTCGAAATTAGTAAGACACGAAGTTCAGTATTCCTGGTCGGCACCTGGTATCGACCTCCAAACTCTCCGCCTGAACGTTTCAATGAATTCGAAAGTGTAATTGACAAAATCGACGCTGAAAGTAAGGAACTATACATATTTGGTGATGTCAACTGCAATTTATTGCCAGAGGCCTCTGCTCATATTTCCTCTCATCTAACGGACATTTTTGACATTTATGGTCTTAGCTATATAGTCAGTTAATCACTGAGCCAACACGCGTCACTCTTGTCTCTAAGACACTTATTGATTTATGTATCACCAACTGCCCAGAGAAAGTTTCAAATTCAGGTGTCATTCACCTTGGGATCAGTGATCACTCTCTTGTATTTATGACGCGCAAAGTCCATCATGACCGTTTTTGCCCTCGAACGATTGAAACGAGGCAATTTAAACACTTTCAAAAGAACAAGTAAGTTGTCGAAAATGGCTGCTAGTATTGTTACTCCATCGCTGACCGCCAGATTTATAAAGTCAATTATCACTGGGATTTATCCAACAGAATGGAAAATGGCCAGGGTAACTCCGGTGTTTAAAAAGGGTGAAAAATCGGACCTCAACAATTATCGTCCAATTTCCGTTATTCCGGTTGTCTCGAACTGAGCTGTTGCCTGTTGCGAGCCGCCAGAGTGCCAGGCCAACTCTTTCCTCCACGCTGATCGGAACTCTAAATCTCGTTTGCTGTTTTTGTAACTTTACCCTAACAAGGTCGCACAAGTATTCAAATGTTTCTCGGGTGACTCTGAAATGTTCCTTCCACATGAAATTGAGCCCTGGGCTTGCTATGAGGTGTCGAAACCAGTTCTGCGGACGAGGCCAAACCCAAGCTCTTCGTCCCCTTTGAGCATTCATGACATGATTGATTTGGGTCATCATGAGAAACATTCGTCTGTTTCTCCGCATAATCCTAAATTCTTCCTCTAAAACGTGAAGGTGATAAAGATGGGAAAGCAAAGATCTTTGACGTAGCAGTAAAATAATTGTGAGCCATAAAAGGCAAGCAATTCGAAGGTTTCTAGGTCGCATGATCAAGTGAAGAATTCCTATTCTCCCGCAATTCATTCCGAAAAGCGTGATGAATACACGTGGGAAATTTGCCGCGAACCTTGATTGACAACACGATTACCTTGAAGGCCATGATACTTTGAACTCTAATATGAACGCTCATCACGGTAAGTAAACATGGACGATCTTAAGTATACTTGAGCTCGGGTATACTTAATGTGTACTTACTCCGCTGGTATGAACCCACCTATTCATATTGTATGTGCCTGCCTGTGACATGCTGGGAAATCGATTAGCCCGGAATGAAATTTTACACAGCTACAATTGGGCATTCTAAATTTCCCAGTTCCTCAGTTATCGAGTTCCATAAGTATAAAACTTAAAAATGGTTTGCTTTAAAATCAGAAAAGAACCAATTCACCGTTGCTGTTGAGAAAAGTGTATGCCAGGCAAAACAAGTTGCATCTCGGTAGCCTGAAAGTTAACTCAGAAATAAATTTGCCTGTGTTTAAATTAACAAATACACCAATACATCACTAACATTTCATGTTTAACCGGAGAATTAGGGAAGCAGATGTTCGAAGGTGAAATAGCTGTTGAGTTTTATTTCTCAGTTATCGAGTTCCATAAGTATAAAACTTAAAAATGGTTTGCTTTAACATCAGAAAAGAGCCAATTCTCCGTTACTGTTGAGAAAGTGTATGCCAGGCAAAACAAGTTGCATCTCGGTAGCCTGAAAGTTAAGAAATAATTTGCCTGTGTTTAAATTAACAAATGCACCAATACATCCCTAACGTTTCATGACTGTTAAACCGGAGAATTAGGGAAGCAGATGTTCGAAGGAGTAATAGCTGTTGAGTTTTATGCCTCAGTTATTGAGTTCCATCAGTATAAAACTTAGGAATGGTTTGCTTTTAAAATCAGAAAAGAACCAATTTACCGTTGCTGTTGAGAAAAGTGTATGCCAGGCAAAACAAGTTGCATCTCGGTAGCCTGAAAGTTAACTGAGAAATAATTTGCCTGTTTAAATTAACAAATACACCAATACATCCCTAACGTTTCATGTTTAACCGGAGAATTAGGGAGGCAGATGTTCGAAGGTGTAATAGATGTTGAGTTTTATTCCTCAGTTATCGAGTTCCATTAGTATAAACTGCCTTAAAAATGGTTTGCTTTAAAATCAGAAAAGAACTAATTCACCGTTGCTGTTGAGAAAAGTGTATGTCAGGCAAAATAAGTTGCATCTCGGTAGTCTGAAAGTTAACTGAGAAATAATTTGCCTGTGTTTAAATTAACAAATACACCAATACATCACTAACGTTTTATGTTTAACCGGAGAATTAGGGAAGCAGATGTTCGAAAGAGTAATAGCTGTTGAGTTTTATTTCTCAGTTATCGAGTTCCATAAATATAAAACTTAGGAATGGTTTGCTTTTAAAATCAGAAAAGAACCAATTCACCGTTGCTGTTGAGAAAAGTGTATGCCAGGCAAAACAAGTTGCATCTCGGTAGCCTGAAAGTTAAGATATAATTTGCCTGTGTTTAAATTAACATTTACACCAATACATCACTAACGTATCATGTTTAACGGGAGAATTAGGGAGGCAGATGTTCGAAGGTGTAATAGATGTTGAGTTTTATTCCTCAGTTATCGAGTTCCGTTAGTATAAACTGCCTTAAAAATGGTTTGCTTTAAAATCAGAAAAGAACTAATTCACCGTTGCTGTTGAGAAAAGTGTATGTCAGGCAAAATAAGTTGCATCTCGGTAGTCTGAAAGTTAACTGGGAAATAATTTGCCTGTGTTTAAATTAACAAATACACCAATACATCACTAACGTTTTATGTTTAACCGGAGAATTAGGGAAGCAGATGTTCGAAAGAGTAATAGCTGTTGAGTTTTATTTCTCAGTTATCGAGTTCCATAAATATAAAACTTAAAAATGGATTGCCTTAAAATCAGAAAAGAACCAGTTCACCGTTGCTGTTGAGAAAAGTGTATGCCAGGCAAAACAAGTTGCATCTCGGTAGCCTGAAAGTTAAGAAATAATTTGCCTGTGTTTAAATTAACAAATACACCAATACATCCCTAACGTTTCATGTTAAACCGGAGTATTAGGGAAGCAGATGTTCGAAGCAGTAATAGCTGTTGAGGTTTATTTCTCAGTTATCGAGTTTCATAAGTATAAAACTTAAAAATAGTTTGCTTTAAAATCAGAAAAGAACTAATTCAGCGTTGCTGTTTGAGAAAAGTGTATGCCAGGCAAAATAAGTTGCATCTCGGTAGCTTGAAAGTTAGGATATAATTTGCCTGTGTTTAAATTTATATTTAACAAATCAAGTACACCAATACATCACTAACGTTTCATGTTTAACCGGAGAATTAGGGAAGCAGATGTTCGAAGGAGTAATAGTTGTTGAGTTTTATTCCTCAGTTATCGAGTTCCGTGAGTATAAAAGTTAAAATGGATTGCTTTAAAATCAGAAGAGAACCAATTCACCGTTGCTGTTGAGAAAAGTGTATGCCGGGCAAAACCCTGACAAGTTGCATCTCGGTAGCCTGAAAGTTAAGATATAATTTGCCTGTGTTTAAATTAATTTGAAATAAAGAGAATAAAGAAAAAAATTTCCATTTTTAAATGCATGATGCTGGCCGTTGCAAACCGTGTTTTTGAAAATATTTCAAATTGATTTATTGTGCCTCTGGACCGTATTTTGACTCGTCACCCAAAATTATTTTAAAGTAATTTGAGATATTTGTCGTCATTAAAAACTTTATGACGAAGTCGGCCCAACAAATGTGTCGAGATTAACACCTCTCTTTGTTACAACTCCCACTGAGATTTAGATAATTTTTTTTTACTTAAACAGCGGGGACCCACATTCCTGACCCAAGTTAAGCTCCTCATGATGACAGAGAATGGGGATTGTGTCGTTTTCTACCGCCTGAGTTTCGAAACTTCACTAATTTTCCAGTTGGTGCCAAGGTCTAAATAGCCGGCGGGGCTTTCAAATCCATTACTATCTATCGCTCACGCGTCCGGCCCTGTCTTCTCGGGGAGGATACCCGAACTCGGGTGAGCGGCGCAAATCGAGCCTATATGAAATACGAATAGACCCAAAAGTTGGTCAGTTTAGTGAAGAATTGAATTCTGATCAACAACAGCATTGAGTCTTTAGCCTTTAATCCGCCGGTTTGTCTTAGAAACTACTGTATAGTTGCTTGTTGCGATTCTTCTATGTTAAATTATCAGAAAAACTTATTGGCGTAAAAATGCGTATACCTTTACCTATTCCGAAAAAAAAGGCGTAAAGATGCGTTATTTATATACACGTTTCCGCGGTCCGCATAGAAGCGCTAACACACTCTTTTTATGTTATGCTTTTCACGGCGCCTTCTCGCGTCCCGCAAAGAAGCTCACAAATACAGCTTCCGTTTCCAAATCTTTTTGCTTGCTTGTGACAGAGTAAAACACAAAAGTCTTGATTTACGATGAGCATCGAAAACCAATTCCTAGCATCCCATGACACGCCACACTTACGTACCAACACCATGAGATTTACCAACAAGCCACGATTAAACGTGTAAGGAACAACATAACACCCTCGTACACGTCATGTTCTATGACACCTGACGTTTCGTTGTCCGATTTTCGGAGTGACGCGAAGTGCCATGGCTCCGTAACTTTCATGAAATTAGCTATTTCACACAGTGGTAAGAATGGTAAAACGTGTTTGCTTTTGGTGGGGAGGTTAATATTATGAACAAAAAGTATTAGAGTTTAGGTGTACTTTAAGCCAAGTGAGTAAATTTTTATTTAGCAGGCACCATATTTATCAAGGATCGTGCAAGATTTTACTCAGTTGATTCATAGCACCAGTATTAGTGCAAACTACTCAGCAACTATAACCATCTAATTAATGTCTCGGGTGCACTTATCTTCCTTTTGACCTTCATAGATTGATATTTTAAGGTCAGCAAGGTCTTAATCATTGAAAAGCATCAGCACGTACACCATAAATACAATAGTACTACTTCATGGCTGGGCCGGTCACTTGAGCTTACTCGATCAATACGCAAAAAGTGACATTCCTGAGTCATGCTGTTGACGGAAACCACGTTAGTTGTTGATTGGTTCGCACTTGATAACTGCCACTCACTTTTGTCTTTTTTGACATTGATTGGCCAT
This sequence comes from Montipora foliosa, assembly GCF_036669935.1. NCBI lineage: Eukaryota > Metazoa > Cnidaria > Anthozoa > Scleractinia > Acroporidae > Montipora > Montipora foliosa. The sequence goes on from NC_090871.1 coordinate 3,427,486, forward strand.
CACTTGGTCCAATATTCGACAGCACGCTTGGCTGCTTGGAGCCTATAAGCCTGTCTCTTTGAGTCCCGGGTTTCACAACTCTGAGGTGCGGCATACCAACTTGATCACTCGTTAGTTTTGAAGGTTCCCAACGACCGAACTACAAGATGAAAACGCTGTTTGCCTTGGCTTTTCTCTTTTGCCTTTCTTTCGGTAAGTTACCGATTTTCAAGTTTTTAAAGTATTTCTCATAAAGGAAATTAAGCTTAGACCCTCACAGGAGTAATCAATGTCGAAATTTTGAATCTGGATCACAGTCGAAGTCTTCAACATTTCACAGTTTCCTCACTAACATTTGTTGTTGACTGAAAACTAACCAGGGTTTTCTTATAGATAAGCACCAAAGCTTTAACAAAGGTAGCTTCATAGTCTTTCGTCTTTCTGCATGTTAAGTTTCGTCCTTCCGATTAAGGGTTTGCTGTAGTCAATCCGTGCTTTGCTCTTTCCGAAAGTTTCAGTATTAAAACTGAGTGTTAACATCAAACACCTCAGGAAACCTAACCTCTCAATAATTTATCTGCTTACTAAGAAACAAATCAACCGTTCAAGAATACCCACGTTAATTGCTTTTAAACTAAGGTTCCATTTTAGTGAACATGTTGACACCCACTCGTTTGGAGAGCAAGCCTAGTTGATACAACAACAATATTTTTATTTTACGAGTTTAGATAGTCGCTCAGAATTAGCATAGCTATTCTAGGCAAGATATTTAAACTCATGAGTGCAGTTTATTGGAAAGTGAAATGAGTACAGTGTATTGGATGAAATGGCCTCAAAGCCTTCATTTAGAATGGTACTTGGAAAGCGTCGGTATTAGGTCAAATGTGTGTGTATCGCTATCTATCACATGTGTTCAGATATCGAGGGGAGAAAGTGCATTAAGTTCTTACCCGCCAAAATCAGTTGAAAGAAGTTGGAAAGTTAGATATTAGCAATAAGGCACTTAAGCTATCCCTCTAATATATTTGGTCGGAAAGAATGCGGACATTTATCATTCTTTCATGAATCGTAATCATTCCTTTCAGGTTCCTGTTGCAACAGATATGCTACTAATGTTTTTAGGCTAAAGGTGAATTCACATACATACAGACTCCAGGAGGTTCCCATATTAGGCAATGTAAATCTTTGAATCCCATCGGACACAAGACTCACTGAAAGGAAAATAAGAGCATCCGTCCCACCTTTTAACCGATTTTCTGCATCTATCCTGGGCAGCCGTAGCCCAAAACAGTTAAGAATAGTTTCTGGCACTAAAACTGTCTTTTCACTTGAGAACATTTAGACTTAATAGTCTCCTCAGGCGCGGCTGCTTTGGGCAAACATACAACGCCGTCTGATTAGCTCAGTTCCGACAGCTTTCAGGGCTGTGGAAAGTGGTTTCTGACAAGTTTTTTTTTTCATTGCAGCTTCTGGACTCAAGTGCTACACCTGTACCAGTACCAGTCTGGAGGAATGCGAGAAGGCTCAAAAGGAGACAGACTGTGTTTCTTCCGCCTTTGATCGGTGTGCGACGATTAGCATGGATTTCACGATCGCTAGTGTTGAAACCAAGAGTTTCATCAAATCATGTCAAACCAAAGCATACTGCGATACTTCCGAAACACAATTAAAAGCATGCAAGAATGCTGGTGGAAAATGCAAACTAGATTGTTGCGACACAGATCTCTGCAATGGTGGTTCAGCGCCCGTGGTCAGCGTCCTCCTGATGGTGGCATGCGCAGCTATGTCCCTTTTGCGTTAAGTGAAAAGGACGGAGATCTCAAGTGTGCAGCATTTATCATAATTGGATACTTCATAATAAACTAATAATAGTAATAATTACATAGTGAATAGCGTGAAAATTAAAAGGACTTTAGTACGGTTGCATTAAACACTGAGAGAGCATTTTTCGTACAGCAGATGGAGGCATATAATTATTATCGCTTGGCGAGATATTAAACGAGATCCCTTTAATTTTATTTTAATATGACACCTATCAAAATAACAATATAACCGTAAGCTTTCCTTGGTACCACCGTTCTCGCTTCAGCAGAACCTAAGTCATTCCAGTATTCAGAGTCCTTTCCTCAACCTCCCCCCCCCCCCGCCCCCCTTGTTCCATGAAAATGGAGGAATGATCTGTCAAAGTGCTTTCAAAAGAGTTATTTCCTCCCACGCGCACGATCAATGTATGGCGTGGCATAACATTACAACACCCATTGCATGCGCAGTAAGGAAGCGCTAACAGCGTCCTACACTCTGTTGTTATTGGTCAACTTTTTCCTTTTCTGATTAATTGGATGAAATTCTAGTAGGCCACGCCCTTGCGAAATGATACCCCAGTTTTTTGGGAATTCCTAGGAATTCCCAAGTTTTCCCACATATGACTTCGGTAATGGCTTGACATTCTCTGTCTTTGTTTTTCTTTTGACGCACGATAACTTAAAAAATGTGTATATCTATAAAAACCGCTTAAAAAACTGCAATAAATTTCGCTTAAAACTCAGCCTCGTCAGGCATGTTCCGCCATCTTGGATTCAAGATACTCTGGTAAACAGTGTATGATGATGCACCAAGTGTCTTGGCTAGTCCACAGACTTCATGTAAGGCCTCACATAGGGTGTCTCACGTTCCTCCTTCGTCAAGTATTACTCTAGGAGTTTTATCTAGAGTTTTATCCAACGAGGAACCATTAATAACAAATACTAATTGGTAATTTTAAAACACAGAGTCATGTTTTGTGCACGGCATGTTTTTATAGTGAAGTATTCAAAACAACTTCAATGTCTGAAATTGTGATGTGCATATTTCGCGGATCGACAGCGGAGAAATGCCAAAATGGAAAGAGGTTTTGGGTTTTAAATCATCGCGGTATTACAGTTTCAACAAAAGAATACAGAACAAAAATGAATCCAACAATAACTTTTTATCTTTTTAAGCTATAAACAGTAACAATTTTAATTTTATGACGTCCTTGGGCAAAGAACAATAGAATGCTACATTTCATTGACAAAAACGTTATTTGAGGCTTTACACAAAAACTGACATGGATTTCGTTGTGAGGCTTGTTGTATAGTTTAGTCAAATCATGTGAGCATAAACAGTAACAAAATATTTCGATTATATTATGTCCTTATGAAGCTGACAGTTAATTGACAAAGCACTCTGTTTATTGTAGCTTGCTCGCTCGTCGCTTGAAACGTTAGGTTTGCTTTGAATTTGATTAACTTAAGCTTAAGTTAAGTTAAATCTCAGTTGCTTTGCTTGCTTTTTGCTCGCTGGCGGTGACAAAGTTGGCTCACTGCACGATGTCGAGTTTACTCTCGTGTGGCTCGCTGGCCGATAGTTTGCTACAGTTGTCGTTTGCTTTTGCTTTGCTTAGATTCAATTCAGTTTAAAGAGGTTTCTCAGCTTCTTTCGTTGCTTTATGCCCGCTAGCGTTGTCTGGATTTGGCACGCTGGTCGAATTTGGCACCGTGGCCGAGTACTCTTTTGGCTCGTTGGCCGATTGTTG
>NC_090871.1:3453517-3456017 GCF_036669935.1 Montipora foliosa
CATTAAATAGAATTCGGCATTTTCGGAATCAAGACGTGCAATAAGATTTTCTAGAGACGAGAATACTTCATTGGGAGAATTGGGAGGCCTGTACCACGTGACAATAAGAAACGGTTTTGAATTCGGTTTCCTGATTTCAAGACACAAATTTTCTAGATTGTTCATATTTAGATCTGTGCGTACAGAATAGTTAATGGTAATAGAAGCAAACACCCCCGCCATTTCTATTTCTGTCGCGTCGCACTATCTCGTATCCAGGTATATAGATTTCAGAATTTAGTATACCTTGTTCAAGTCTCGTTTCATTGATAGAGATAACATCGAAAGGACAATTGGCAAGCAGAATTCTAAGTTCATCGATATGCTTGGTTAAACTAGCTATGTTAAGAGAAGCCATTTTGAAGCCACGTTTAGTAGGCAAAAAATTGTTGGTAAGATGTGGTGGGGCATCTTTAGTAACTTCATTTATCATGTGAAATGGTTCTCTCGGAAGACAAGGCAATTCATTAGGAATTCAAATATTTTTATCATAATTAACAAAATCAGAAGAAAACGCCTTGGTTCCGGATAAAGTTAAATGAAGGCCGCTGGAATTTAGATGTTCACCAGTAATGTTAGGATGAGAGATTATTTTCCAATCATTTTGATTGGCAAACGTTCTTAGAATCTTATTAACCTGGTTAGCTTTCGAGTTCAGAGCGGGGTCATCAGTTCTTGGCAATAAGTTCGAGATTGTTACCTTCGTATTGGACGATTCGGCTTCAATGAAATTTCCCAGATCAACAATCCTTTCAGCAACCTTTCGAGAGTCCGAGTTCTTCAAATCGTTTGTTCCCACGTGAAGTATAATTTCTTCAGGGCGATGCTTCATTGTAGGTTTGATGTAATCAAACATGTCTTCAACGGAGGCTCCGGGAAAAGCTTTAACCACCGTTTTGACTTTCGTTGCTTTAGAGACCCTCCAACCTTGAACGTTTTTAATCAGCAAATCTCCTGCGATGACTAAGACATGTTTCTTGGTACTCACTTGATCAGAATTTGCATCTAAGATTTGTTGAGGTTGAGGCTCAGGTGTGGCCATTGATCGGGTCTTCTTGGTATTCTTGGTATTCTTTGCGGCATTTTCTTTCGAATGCAAATCTTGAATCTTCTTTTTCTTTTTCAACCCGACCAGGTCCCAAGGGGCCTCTTCCGTAGTTTGTCCCGAACTTTGATTCCTTTTTTCGGTTGAAATTAGATTGCAAGTTAAATCATTCATATCTTTCGCTAAAAATGTCAGTGCCAGTTTAAGTGAGTCCCTTTCAGCCTCTACTTCTTTGAGTTTGGCTTTTAGAGCCAAGTTCTCTCTCTCTAAAGCGAGATCTAACCCGAAGGTCGTGGGTTCAATTCCCACCCTGTTCAGAGTTTTTCTGTCCTTGTGTGGACCCAGTTCCATCAGTAGGGCTAACGCTCACATGGTTCATATGGGATAGAAATATAGCACTTCACGTTACACTACATTCTCTTCAGTTAATTCTGTTTAAAATATAAGTGCTACACCTTTCCTTGTACTTATGAATGCATACTGTCTACATATTTCAAAAATACCTCATAGATGGTGACTGTGGTTGGGCAGGCTTGTCCTGAATTGCAGACGTACATGTATGGCTACTAAGAAAAAACTAAAGAAACTCCAGTCAAAACAGAATGATATAAAATACCATTTCACTGCTATTATTGTAGGCAACAAAAAAAAGTTCAGATAACCATTTTTTATGTATGACAGTCAGCCACTGTAGATCTGAAGCTCTTTGTCATTGCCTACAACAAGATGTAGAAACTTGTCTTAAAATGTGACACAAAACTTTATGCTCACTTAGTGTGATCTAAGGTTGCTATTGGCAAAGGTAAACAAGATAGTGAGGCAAAGTATACATTCGTGAAAGGGATGACATGAAAGAGACATATCACTTTCATAAACTCAAACCGTATCCATGTCTGAATGTGCAAATAAGACTGGGAACAAGACTGCAAGGCAAGGTGAAGAGTATTGCCTGAGACTCTCAGAATACCACATGTAAATTGCTAATTACAATTAATTTGAAATGATAATTGAAATCCTGTCATGGCAGCATTCATTAAATTGATTATGGACTGGCTGCTTTACCTACAGGTATACAACTCACTCTAGCTGTGTGAAGTGGTTCAACCGGAGGCTGTTAGAACGACTCACAGGATTGGTTGAGAAAAGAATAGGTAGTGCTAATACAAACAAAACTAACAATAAACCCAATTAGTTGTTTTAAAGAGGTTAGGGCTAACTGGTGTGAAGTTTTGCATGCTATTTATTGCACAAAGTAAAATCATCACAGAGCTCCTACAGTATCCATATTCTAAATAGCCTGATGCTGAATGGATTACCGGGTAAGCTGCATAAGTCAAAAAGACATTATAATACAAACACTGAATGCTGCGCTTCTTGACTTGTTGGAAATTCTGTTCCAAACTCTGTAAACCATCC
>NC_090871.1:3466017-3471017 GCF_036669935.1 Montipora foliosa
GAGTTCGGTGGGGCAACTACAGGCAGAAACGATAGGTCGACCTGGGTTGTTGGGTTTGTGAATTTTAGGCAAGAAGTAAATGCACGAAGTTCTAGGGGTGTTGATGATGGATGATGGGTGTTAACTATAAGATTTTGAATGGTGTCTTTGACAAGTGTTTGATTGTTGGAAGTGAGATCTTTAGGGATTTTGGCATAAAACGAGGTATCCGAAAGTTGCCGCAAAGCTTCTTTTTGGTAAAGGTCGGACCGCCAAACAACTACCGCGCCGCCTTTGTCGCCCGATTTGACAACTATGTCGTTGCGTTTACTAAGATTTTTAAGCGCCGCCCACTCTTCCGCTCGCCATTTTAATCTGCTTAACCACTCCAAAAAACACATGGCTATCTGCGGCCATTCCCTACATCTAGGTACGACGGAAAGCCGCAAGAATCTGGAACAAAAATTCATCTTTCAAATCGGCACCCTTAATCCTCACGGTATTAACGAACGCTTTTCATTTAACTAATATATTCCTACTTTTCACGTTGCCATGTTACCACCAATAGCGTAGCTCCTACTCTACTATAAAAACTACACGTAACCCATAATCCCTCGATTCGCTCTGACGAAGGGCTAACGCTCGAAACGTCAGCTTTTAGAATCTCTGTACGGTGGTCAATTTACATTATCAACTCCGTTGATAAATCAAATTTTTGTATACTACTTCCCCACCGACGCAGCACCACAGTTTCTTTAGAAACTACCCCTTCATTCTTATAGAATTACGTTGTGTCCTTCTACTTTTCAGCTTCTGTATTTTGATTTTCTTGCTATCTATTTATTTAACAACCTATTAAATTCTAGGAAACCAATACCCTACATAGTGGAAGTAACAAACAAAATTCTTATTAGTGACTCGAACAATTTAAAATGTAAACAGTTACGTTGTAAACAGATCAACTGTAATTCCAAATGAATGAAGGGGTAGTTTCTAAAGAAACTGTGGTGCTGCGTCGGTGGGGAAGTAGTATACAAAAATTTGGTTTTATCAACGGAGTTGATAATGTAAATTGGCCACCGTACAGAGATTCTAAAAGCTGTTCGTCAGACGAAGGGCTAACGCTCGAAACGTCAGCTTTTAGAATCTCTGTACGGTGGCCAATTTACATTATCAACTCCGTTGATAAAACCAAACAACTGTAATTCCATTTGACTAGTGTTATGGTATTGTAACATGTATCGTATGTAGTGCAAGTTAATGTAGTGCAAGTATTGTGTACGTAGTAAGAACAAGTGTAAATCATGTAAATAAAAAAAAAAGCGAATGAGTCACATCTCTTTTCATGTCGGGTACATGACAATCATAGTGGAGAGGAGCAAGACAGACCAGCTTAGGTAAGAAGATGAGGTTGTGATTTCCCAATCAGGCAGTAATGTCTGTCCAGTTTCACTACTCAAAGATTACTTAAGCATGTTAGATATTAACCCCCTCTCTACCGAATTTATCTTTAGACCTCTAGTCAAAACTAAGTCGTCTCATAAGCTGATTCAAAATGATAAACCGATTTCGGACACAACGTGTAAGGATCAACTAGCCAAGGGTCTGAAGAATGTAGTCCCGGATCCATCTTCATACGGGACACACTCTTTTCGCTCAGGGGGTGCCACGAGGGCCGCCAACCGCGGAATAGGCAATCCAGTTTTCCAGAGACACGGCAGGTGGAAAAATGTTGCAGCTACAGATGGTTATGTTAAGGACAATGTCACAGCGAGACATTTTTTAATTTCGAAGACATGTTTCGATGTTACAAACATCATTTCTACCCGAAATGATTTATTACAGTTTCTCCTATACAGCAAGTATACAGCAAATGTAAACATAAGCAGATACACAAAAAAGAAGTGTAGGAGGAGAGGGAAGCATTCAAAAGCGCATTAGACACCACACGAGGGATGCTCTCCCCAAAAATTACGATAAAACATGGAAGTGTATTTAATACAAATCATATCTAAATCTAAGATAAGAGAATCTAAAATTTCCAAAGTTCTAAAATAGTATAATAAGGAATCTAAAAATACTAGAGAAGATTTCATACGAGTGTGAGAACCGAAATCATGAATCATAACGTGTCGGCGTCGTGCCGGTCAGCGCCAATCCTGGCATTCTGCACACACGAAATCTGCTCAAAGAATATAACTAACTATTACCAAGAAATGATATAACTTTGTATTTACAACCAGAAATACTGGCAGATTCTTTAATATCATAAGGCAGTATATTCCATTCATTGATAATTTTTGTAAAGTAACTATATTTAAAACTATTAGTTTCTACTGTGTTAAATTATAATTTAAGTTGCGATCTTTACAAAAGTACATCTGCTATTAAATAAACTTTGTAGATTTAATTGACTTAGTCTAGTGTTATAATCCTCATTAGAATTTAGGATATGCTTAGTTTCCCTCCTCTGAATTGCCTCTAACCTATTGATATTACGTTGTGTGTGAGGATTCCAGGTCTCACATGAATATTCGAGCAAAGGTCTAACTAGACTGCAATAAAGCGTTCTTAATGTTGTAATATCTTTAAAGTCCTTACACCTTCTTTTCACCAAACCAAGAACCCTATTAGCCCTAGCAGTTATAGAATCTATATGTGAATTCCATGATAAATTACAGCTAGAAAGCAAACCTAAGTCCTTATATATATGTGCGCTTTCCAACTTTGACCATCTATGAATTGCTTGTTTCGGGCAAGGCAAGAGTTTCAAGGGGGTTTGTTAAACTGAAAGAGGACTTTGGTTTAGCAGATTCAGCTGTTTCTAAAGCTTTCTTGAAAGTGAAGACTGTCTCATCTGAAATGTTTATCAGAAGTTTCCAATTTAAAATCTTAAACGATATCACTTTTACTAATTCTCGTCTAGCCAAAATAGGTTATGTTCAAGATGATTCTTGCACATTTTGTAAAGTTAGCCCAGAAACAGTTAATCATTTATTTTATGAATGTACTTATATTAATCAGTTTTGGAAGGATTTCAAAAATTTTTGGTTTGCACTTTCTGGTAAACATGTTGAATTTTCTTTGCAGGATGTTTTGATAGGTAAATTAGACGAAGTAAGCGATTTACTAAATTACTTTTTAATTGTTGCAAAATGGCATATCTGGATGAGTCGTAAACGCAGTCTCAATCCCAGACATAGCAGCCTTCAAAGAAGTGATTAATATGAAATATAAGACTGAAAAGTACATAGCCGTAAAAAACAATACGCAAAGGAAATTTCAGGCCAGATGGGAATTATTTATTGATAAGTAATTATGATTTGTCATGTCAAAGATTAAATTATTGTTTTTATGAACTAATTACGTTATTGACACTTATAATGGCGTTGTATTTTGTAAGTTACCAATGGAAATAAAAATGTGGAAAAAAAAAAAAAACTTTGACCATTTATGTAATAGTCCCTAACCAGGGGACTCTTTTTTTCTAGTAATTCTCATAATTTTACATTTCTTAACGTTGACTTTCCTTTTAGTCTCCCTGCACCAGTCAGAAATCTTATCTACGTCACCCTGAAAGGATAAAATATCCGCAGGAGTATTAATGATCCTATATATAATTTGCTATCATCGGCATATAGGGTAAATGAGAGATCCCCACTGATAACCTTCTGGCAAATCATTAATATAAATAAGTACAGGGAATCGCACGACCTCGAGTACAATTCGTGATTAATAGCTACGAGTGATTTTGAAAGTTCTCAAAATTGCACGAGCCCTTAGGCGAGTGCAATTTGAGATTTTTAAAATCACGAGTACCCATTAATCACGAATTGTACGAGAAGGTCGTGCGATTTGTTATTTATAGTATACTCAGCAAAATTATGATCAAGCAATCAGAACGCGGTAACGGCGAGCTTTGTATATATCTCCGATGATCCGTTCCTGTTTACTTCAGAACCTTTGAAACTCTTCGTTCCAACCTCGGAAATCTTCTTAAGACTTTGGTTGAACCTCGGACACCTTCTAAATTCTTCGGGTAAACTTCGAAAGTCTTCGGAAGTCTTCTGATAGACTTCGAGAATCTTCGGAAATCTTCGGGTCGACTTCGGAAATCTTCGGAAAGGTTCGAAAGTCTTCAGATGCTTTATGGTCGCCTTCCGAAGTCTGTTAATTTCGGAAAACTTCGTGTCAACTTCGGAAAGAAAAGTAATTGGTAATCCTGGAGACTACAATTCGGGATTAATTGTACTACTCTCGTCCAATCAGAATACAGTAACTTTATTGAGTGTACTATATAAAGAACTAGAGGCTCCATGAGCGTAAACTGGGTTGTCTGTGGTGCGTGTTACACAATAACAGAAGGCATAAATATTGAGTTGGGTGGTATTGAACTCCAGTGTTCCAGTATTTTTTTTTTAATGGGGAGGGGGGTGATGTAGACCATTTGAGGGGGTCACCCAGACGTCATGTCAGCAACGGCTCTTTGGCTTACACGTTCAAACGTTAAATTATTTTGTAATGTCGTGTCCCGTTTTGAGGGACACGACACTCGTTTCTTCTTTAAAGAGCCTATGTCACTCAAAATGATGTAATGCATGATTTGGGGTACAGGGATGAGCCGGAGCACTCGCCTCCCACCAATGTGGCTCGGGTTCGATTCCCAGACTCGGCGTCATATGTGGGTTGAATTTGTTGGTTCTTTACTCTGCACCAGTCTTTGATTCATAAGAAACGAACTCAAAGTAGTCAATCAAAAGTTCACATTAACCATTTTCTAAAGCCTCCAGGTAGACTTTCGAAAAGTCCTTCGTCTAGATACGCGCGGAACGAAGGACTTTTCATACTTGATTGGCGCCAATTTAGCGACCCAAAAACGGGTCGCAGAGCAGAGCTAGGCCAATCAGAGTAGTCCTCGTGGACTCCAGGGGATAGAGTTGTCAATCAAAATTTGCCACACGCAGTGAAGCGTGATTTTCAAACATGCTACTAAGGCCACCGGATACTCCAAATTACGCGAC
>NC_090871.1:3478517-3491017 GCF_036669935.1 Montipora foliosa
CGTAAACAGTAGAGATAATCCTCAACGAGCCTTTTCGCAAGAGCTACCTGTTGAAACCACTTCCGGAACTCAGGACACAAGGAAAAAAAATTAAAAGATAAAGACAACTTCTTACATTGTGCTTTTTTTCATTTCATCATATTTTGTAGATTGTAAGAAGACCAAGTGATTCGTGTCTCGACCAACGATCTAAAGGAGTAAAATCCTTTTTTCTAAGAGCATATTTGAAAGCTGTCAACCTCTTCCTTGAACCAAGGCAGCACTGAGGTTCATTTATAGAGCGCTGCCACTCTGCAATAGCCACTTAACCTCCTGACTGCCCCCATAAAGACGACGTACTGTATAAAAGAAAACACCTTGTCAACTTGTGAAGTTGGAATAAACACAAGCACTGGAGTACATAGTAAATATTGAAGTTGTTTGACCCTTTGTCTCAGGGCATTTCTTTAATGAAAAGGTAAATTGGATGCAAGACTGGTCTGTGACATTACACTCAGAAGAAGTTCTAGTTGCACAGTAGTATGATCAATAACATCGTTTATTGACCAAGCGTGAGGCTTGATTACAGAATCGTAAATACTTGCCCCCCAAAATCCCCTGTGCAATCAACTGATACACCCATGTTCGGGAGACTGCTGGCCTGTTAATTAATCATGGAACATCCATATATGAGGAAAAGAACAATTTGCTAAATAAAAGTGAAATGTCTGCAGGCCCTGCTTTCTGTTAATCCTATCAGTGGCACCTGAGCGACTTAATGGTAGTCTAGCTTTCACAATCTCTAAATAATAACAATTTATTATTATTGTAATAATGCAACACACTTGGTGTCAACATGTATGTCAAAACTTGAAGATGGTATTTTGCTTTCCCCCTTTACTGGCCATTATTTGCACATCTATGTTCAAGCCAACGTCCAAGGCAAAATTATGAAAGACTCAAACCTAAGAACATGTGTTTAGGCAAACAGTTGAGGGTCATTGGTTGTATGTATGGTTTATAGTATGTTTATATGGTCTTGTGAGCGCCTTACAGGCAGCACACGCTTTTTGGACGCTCTTCAAATTTCCATTTTTCAAGACATAATTTCGTCTTACCTCGTTTTATTAACTTTACTATTATTTACTATGGCCCTATCATATTCCAGGAGGGCTTTAGAGGCGATTTCGTCTTCGATTTCAAGCAAACTACTGAGCTCAAGCTTTTGGCGTTCTCTGTGTGAACTTGGGATAACAAGATTTAAACCAACACGACGGGGCTGTCGGGCCGGTGTAAGGAAGCAAAGGCCGCTGTTTACGTGCGAGGGACTGCCTCTACAAAGCTCTACACGAAGCATTTGTCTTCAAATGAAAGTTGCGATTTCAGAGACTCATTTGAATACCATGATACTGGACTCAGTTGTTGCTATAGATGGATACACTATTCATAGCTAGGAGGGACCGAGATTGGGGTGGGAAGGATAAACGCAAGAAAGGCGGAATCGCGGTGTACGTCCGAGAACAGCTGAAAGTGCTGGATGTCAAAAAAGATAGCGCCTTTGAAATGATAAGCCTGCGTTTGTTACTTCCACCTAGTCACCAAATGCTGCTTGTTGGGGTTTACCACCCACCCAAGGTGTCTTATCAAGAAATTGAACTGATCGACGCTATTACAGCACTTGCGGACGGTTTCCTGGACTCTGTCCCCGAAGGCGTGGTTCTGTGTGGGGGAGATGTGAACAGGCTATATCTAGATAGCGTAGTCTCGGCCTCGGGTCTATCGACGCTGGTAGATTTCCCTACGAGGGGTCAAGCTACTTTAGACAACTGTCTAACTAACAAGCTTGAACTGTTTAACCCGCCCTTTCCCTATAAAAATTTGATAAAAACTGATCACACAGGAGTTGTCCTACCGCCGGGCAGGAAGTTGAAGCCGTTGCGTACTAAGTTTCAATTCAGGGACTATAGAGAACATCGCAAATTGCAGTTTGCTCACAAGATCCAGTCCTGTGATTGGTCGCATGCCATTGAAGCTGACGACGTTGACTGCGCAGTCGATCGACTAAACGACACCCTTCATGATATTATGGATAGGTGTTTTCCCTTGGGAACTGTTATTCTTTCTACAAGAGACCCCCATTGGATTTCACTTCTGCTCAAGTACTTGCTGAAAAAACTCAGTAAAGCGGCGTCCCGTGGCAAAGAGGCGAAGACGAAAGAACTGACTTTTCGTATATCAGGGATCATAGTCATCGAACGTTCGAATTCTATAAAACGCCTTCCATTATTTCGGTCGGCCAAACCACCCTTCTTCAGGTACAATAAGAGTTTACATTGAATTGCTTCTATGTACATATATATATAGTAAATCGATGCTGACGTAATACTGGAAAAAATGTGATAAACTGAAATCTATTACGTTTCTTCGCGTATATTAAGACCGTTGGGATCAATTGTTCTGCCTCTTAAAATTAAAAAAGCTTCTCTGGCCTTGCGGATCGAGTCTTTGTCAGAACATATTTTTTCGATAGGAATTAATTGCATGTCCTTAGAGATGTTGTGGGGAGAGGAGAGGAAACCTGTCGTGCACGTTTTGTTTTGAAACCATTTTTCGTGTGCTCCATAAAGGGATAGTTATCTTGAAGGCACACTGTTTCTTGTGATTTCCCACTTGCGTGACTTATACGGCAAGTTTACGATCTGTTCATTTATGCATTCTAATGAGGTCAGCTTGATGCGATGAGCCATTCACTTTGGTTGTGATCCATTCAACTTTGTTATGCCCCATTTAGTTTGCAAGTATGTGTCTCTCAACCTATGCTAATACACCATTTGGTTCGAAAGTGTGCCACTCAACATTGCCAATTCAATTTAGACATGATGCGTGATGATACGCCATTCAGTTTGGCATTCTTAATTTTGACTAAAGTGCACTAGTCCGTTGTGATTGGTCTACGTAAATTCCGGCTCATTGGAATTCCTAAAGATTCCCATAAATTCCTAGGAATTCCCAAAAAACTGGGGTATCATTTCGCAAGGGCGTGGCTTACTAGAATTTCGTCCAATTAATCAGAAAAGGAAAAAGTTAACCAATAACAACAGAGTGTAGGACGCTGTTAGCGCTTCCTTACTGCGCATGCAATGTATGTTGTAATGTTTTGCCAAGCCATACATTGATCGTGCGCGTGAGAGGAAATAACTCTTTTGAAAGCACTTAAACAGATCATTCCTCCATTTTCATGGAGGGGGTTGATGGAAGTTAGGGGCGAGAGGGGGTGGTTGGGTGGGGGAGTTGAGGGAAGGATTGGTTGACTGGAATGACTCAGGTTCTGCTGAAGCGAGAATGGTGGTACCAAGGAAAGCTTAAGGGTTATATTGTTATTTTGATTGGTGTCAAATTTAAAAACAATTAAAGGGATTTCGTTTAATATCTCGCTAAGAGATATCAATTATATGCCTTCATCTGCTCTACGAAAGGTGATCTCTCGGTGTTTAATGCAACCGTACTAAAGTCCTTTTAATTTTCACGCTATTCACTATGTAATTATTACCATTATTAGTTTATCATGAAGTATCTAATTATGATAAATGCTGCACACTTGAGATCTCCGTCCTTTTCACTCAACGCAAAACGGACATAGCTGCGCATGCCACCATCAGGAGGACGCTGACCACGGGTGCTGAACCACCATTGCAGAGATCTGTGTCGCAACAATCTAGTTTGCATTTTCCACCAGCATCGTTGCATGGTTTTAACAGTGTTTCGGAATTATCGCAGTATGACTTGGCTTGACATGATTTGACGAAACTCTTGGTTTCAACATTAGCGATCGTGAAATCCGTGCTAAACGTCGCACACCGATTTAAGATGGAACCACAGTCTAACTCCTTTTTACCCTTGTCGCAGTCCTCCAGACTTGTGGTACTGGTACAGGTGTAGCACTTGATTCCAGAAGCTGCAATGAAAAAAAAAAACTTGTCAGAAACAACTCTCCACAGCCCTGAAAGCTGTCGCAATTGAGCTAATAAGACGGCGTTGTATGTTTGCCCAAAGCAGCCGCGCCTGAGGAGACTATTAAGTCTAAATGTTCTCAAGTGAAAAGACAGTTTTAGTGCCAGAAACTATTCTTAACTGTTTTGGGCTACGGATGCCCAGGATAGATGCAGAAAATCGGTTAAAAGGTGGGACGGATGCTCTTATTGTCCTTTCAGTGAGTCTTGTGTCCGATGGGATTCCAAGATTTACATTGCCTAATATGGGAACCTCCTGGAGTCTGTATGTATGTGAATTCACCTTTAGCCTGGCAGCTTGGAGCCTATAAGCCTGTCTCTTTGAGTCCCCGGGTTTTATGCAAAAACAAATATTGATGCAAAAGTAAAAATAAATAAATATTAGAGAGAATTTAGAGAGAGTAGAAGAAAGTTTCTAGGACGGTCGCTCGAGAATAACATATTTACAGCATGAAAACAACATTAATTTTGAACCGTGAATATAGAATATAAAAAGTTACGATCAGCCACAAACATTTTGGTAGATTTTTGCCACGTTCAATTGTGTTATTGTACTTTCGGCTGCACAAATAAATCGCAAAATCGAAAGTGACATCGCCGGAATTCAGATCCCGGGGATGCTCGTCGTCTCGGTAATTCTATCATTTTGGAAATAGCAGCTACTTTATTATTCATCGGCGTCACAAGTTTTTGCCATGATTACATATAATGTATCCGATTTGTTAAAGAAAATACAGAAAAATTTAAAAAAGGCGAGGAAGCCCATAAAGAAACTATAAGAGCTTATGGAGCTATGGGCTTCCTCAAATTAGACTAGGAAAATAAGTTTAAGATAGCACTGGAACGTAATAGAAGATATTATTAAAAAGACGAAAGAGTGCACACACACACATTTATTAACAAAAATACAAAAGCGTAAATACTTCGAAGAATTTGATGCTACTAACGATAAAGAAGAAATCTTTTGAGGTTTTTTTTGCAAAACTGAGCGGTAGATCCAGATGACTTAATTTGACTGCCAAGAGAATTGAAAAATTTAGGGCCTTGGAAGCGGATTGAAAATTTTCGTATATTAGTTCGAACAAATGGAATATGAAAATTGCAATGGGATGAGTTTCTAATATTATAAGGATGAATATAATTAGCCAGTGTAAACATGTCATTAAACAGTGTAATAGTGTAAACATGTCATTAAATGACGTACTGCTTAAGGTAGCTTTCTTTCGGTAGTAACCGTTCATTATGTCAAATTATGTCTTTGATACCGCACTGCGTGCGTGCGTTTTGTAATGTAAACAATTACAAAAATAATTCTAGATACCTTTCGCATTACAGTGGAGTACATTTCATGCACCTAAAATATTAACTTGTCGTGTGAATCACGATCTCTTTTGACAGAAAACTGAACAGATTTAATATCGTATTAATTTCAGTTTTGACATCGTTATAGACACTTGCATAAACCAGTATAAATTAATTATAAAATGTGTTTGAATTGGGTAATGTATTGTTCACTTGCGGATTTTTGCCCTCAAATACTTTTTTCAGTCACTATTAATACTTTTGAAGGATAACTTCGCATTTTTTAAAGCTTTTCAAGCTACAAAGCCGAAAATTAGTGAGTTCGACGATTCTACATGAATAATTAGCATCAGCTTGCGTTCAAATTTCGCGTCATTTAGCTCGCTCAGGTTACAAACATTTCTGATATTTTCGGAGGGAAGCGTTCCGAGTTCGAGCGTAAAACTTCACACAGAAAATGAATAATAGCAATATTTGAAGAATATGAAGTAAAAAAAAAATTAAGAATGAGGTACCAGGTACATTTTTATCGCGTCAAATATCACCCATTTTCCGCCGCCATGTTATGCGGTCTTTGAGGATGTTCTTTAAAGAGCTTAGAAAATCCCAATTTAAACATTTCCGTAAAAAGTCTCAAAGAAAAATGAACAGGAATAGTTGTTCTTAATTTTTGTCAAGTTTGGTGCGAATTGAATTCATTGAAAGACTTGCACCGTTGCTTGGTTCTCGCAGCAAATTTTGGACAATTTGTCAAAAAGAAAACCGCACTTTAACCGCGTTTTCAAATTTTCGCAAATTTCTAAAAAAAAATAAGAATGGCTGGAACTTTTAAATGTGGTTCTTGAAAATAGTTCACTAGAGGGTACCTTTGGGCAAAATATGAGCTATCCGCCAAAATGGTCGTTGACGGACGATTCTCGATTCTTACAGGCAGCCGTTCTTAAGTCTAAATGTTCTCAAGTGAAAAAACAGTTTTAGTGCCAGAAACTATTCTTAACTGTTTTGGGCTACGGATGCCCAGGATAGATGCAGAAAATCGGTTAAAAGGTGGAGTCTGTATGTATGTGAATTCACCTTTAGCCTAAAAACACTAGTAGCATATCTGTTGCAACAGGAACCTGAAAGGAATGATTACGACTCATGAAAGAATGATAAATGTCCGCATTCTTTCCGACCAAATATATTAGAGGGATAGCTTAAGTGCCTTATTGCTAATATCCAACTTTCCAACTTCTTTCAACTGATTTTGGCGGGTAGGAACTTCAGGCACTTTCTCCCCTCGATATCTGAACACATGCGATAGATAGCGATACACACACTTTTGACCTAATACCGACGCTTTCAAAGTACCTTTCTAAATGAAGGCTTTGAGGCCATTTTATCCAATACACCGTACTCATTTCACTTTCCAATAAACTGCACTCATGAGTTTAAATATCTTGCCTAGAATAGCTATACTAATTCTGAACGACTGTCTAAACTCGTAAAATAAAAATATTGTTGTTGTATCAACTAGGCTTGCTCTCCAAACGAGTGGGTGTCAACATGTTCACTAAAATGGAACCTTAGTTTAAAAGCAATTAACGTGGGTTTTCTTGAACTATTCATTTGTTTCTTAGTAAGCAGATGAATTATTGAGAAGTTAGGTTTCCTGAGGTGTTTGATGTTAACAATCAGTTTTAATACTGAAACTTTCGGAAAGAGGAAAGCACGGATTGACTACAGCAAACCCTTAATCGGAAGGACGAACCTGAACATACAGAAAGACGAAAGCCTGTGAAGCTACCTTGGTCAAAGTTTTAATGCTTATAAGAAAGCAGTGGTTCGCTTTCTGAGTCAACAACAAATGTTATTGAGGAGACTGTGAAATGTTGAAGAGTTCGACTATGATTCAGTTTTAAAATTTCGACATTGATTACTCCTCCTGTGAGGGTCTAAGCTTAATGTCCTTTATGAAAAATACTTTAAAAACTTGAAAATCGGTAACTTACCGAAAGAGAAGCAAAAGAGAAAAGCCAAGGCAAACAGCGTTTTCATCTTGTAGTTCGGTCGTTGGGAACCTTCAAAACTAACGAGTGATCAAGTTGGTATGCCGCACCTCAGAGTTGTGAAACCCGGGATTCAAATAGACAGGCTTATAGACTTCAAGCTGCCAAGCGTGCTGTCGAATATTGGACCAAGTGATGGACATTCAATGTCAAAAAAGACAAAAGTGAGTGGCAGTTATCAAGTGCGAACCAATCAACAACTAACGAGGTTTGCGTCGACAGCATGACTCAGGAAATATGCGCTTTTTACTGGGTTGCCAAACCCAGTCGGAATCTCGGTTTCATTTCGTGGGTGTTTTACTGGGTTGCCAAACCCAGTCGGAATCTGCGTAGAATTTCGTCGTTTTATTTTTTTCCGTGTCGGTAAAAGTGTTGCCTGTCACTCCCCTGCTTAGTGGTGTCATTGTGCGTAGAGTCTTCTGTGCGTATTTTGTTAGGTTTGAGGGGAATGGGGTAATACGTAGATTTCTCTGGTGCACACGGGAGGACATTTATTTATTAACCTGGAATGGCGTTGAAAGTCATTGTAACGCAAATGGCGTTTTAGTGCATCTTTAAACAAAATATGCCCTTATGGATCTCAAGAATGGAACGTCGATTGGATAAGCAACTTAGGCGATGAAAAATAAATACCTGGAATCTTTAAAGCGACGAGTGATGGTCTTCGACAACAATTTCATTTTTCGCCGTTGGACATCAATTAAGGTCTGGATAGTAGCAGGGATAACGATATTTTAAGAAACAACACAACAATAATGCTAATTAGCATTTTGGTTCACACTATATATTCAACTCTGTACTTTGTAATTTAAACTGAAGATGACAGCAGTTTCTGTCGAAACATGTTTTTAAATTTAAAAAGTGTTGTGTTGATATCATTTAAGCTTTAACTTGGTACTATATACAACACTGAGGTCAAATAGCAATTCTTTTATGGATTTAACGAACATCGAAGGAATCGAACGCCTTGAATGCATCACTGTTTACTGAAGTCGCATCTAAGTTGTCCGACAAGTTACATTCATTTTATGACTCAACTCAGCAAAGGTAAAAAAAAATTGGAAATATGACAGTGAAAAATTATTTGAATGAAAGCTGTTGTTTCTTTTGAGCTCTATTGTTTACCGACAAGGTTCTTTCGAAAAGGGTTTGATGTGAACTGTCAGAAATATATTTAATTGCATATGCTTTGTGATTGTGTGTTTCGTTTGTACGCACGCAACTGAAATAGAAAGGGTTCAAATGAAACCATGTTGTCTCGCAGCGATGAGCGCAAATTTCTATTGCGTCGAGAAGCCTGAAAAAATTTAAGGACTTCAACGGGATTTTAACCCGCGACCTCGCGATACCGGTGCGATGCTCTAACCAACTGAGCTATGAAGCCACTGAAGTTGGGAGCTGGTCACTTCTGAGTTCACAACTTCCCGTGATAAGTAATTATGAGTGAAAGATATATATGAAATACATCATATATTGCACTGCGGGTATGAAATAAAATGAAACCATGTTGTCTCGCAGTGATGAGCGCAAATTTCTATTGCGTCGAGAAGCCTGAAAAATTTTCAGGACTTCAACGGGATTTGAACCCGCGACCTCGCGACCTTGCCTCTTATAGCAAATATGTTTGTTTGTTTCAATAAATGTTTCGCTGGAAAAGATTTCTGTGAAATTTCCAGTTTTTGTAAATTTATCATGTTGTGTAATTTTCGAGCTTAAGAAATTTGCATACAGGTGTTGAAATGTGATACGGGGAGAATTTTTGTGGTAGCGCATAAGTCACGAAAATAAACAGGAATAATAAAGTAGCTGCTATTTCCAAAATGATGGAATTACCTGGTGATAAATAACCTCGTCTTGGAAACAACAGTTCGTGCGACAGTTCGTGTGGTGACTTTTGCTTGTGAGCGGGTTTAGCTCATGATATGATGACGTCAGTCACCGGAAGTAACATTTCACTTCCTTAGCGACCTTGCCTCTTATAGCAAATATGTTTGTTTGTTTCAATAAATGTTTCGCTGGAAAAGATTTCTGTGAAATTTCCAGTTTTTGTAAATTTATCATGTTGTGTAATTTTCGAGCTTAAGAAATTTGCATGCAGGTGTTGAAATGTGATACGGGGAGAATTTTTGTGGTAGTGCATAAGTCACGAAAATAAACAGGAATAATAAAGTAGCTGCTATTTCCAAAATGATGGAATTACCTGGTGATAAATAACCTCGTCTTGGAAACAACAGTTCGTGTGGTGACTTTTGCTTGTGAGTGGGTTTTCTTGTTAGCTCATGATATGATGACGTCAGTCACCGGAAGTAACATTTCACTTCCTTAGCAATGCGGGAAAAATCCGTCTGTGGGCCCTTAACTTCAGTAAACTTTAGTATTACAAATCTGTCAGATGCTCAAAGGGCACGCTTAAACTTGTGATGAAAAGAAGTTGTGAGGGAACTTGGAAATGATCAACATGTCAGCCGAGAAGCCATTGTTTCTCACTTCCCTTTTATTTTCTTCAATCTTTCTGGGTTCAGTACTTTGCTAGTAAGCACATGTCTTCTCAGGCTATTTACCTAAGACCTCTACCATGGCACTACAATGATAGACAATACCAAACAATATCGTGCACTGTTAGAGCTACATCTTACGCAAGGACAACTTGAATCTCCTAGAAGACAACACACAGCTCAGTTGACATTATGGAATAAATCACTGTGTTACTTCACTACCACACGTAAGAAATGCGTGTCTAGTTTTTTTCTAAAGAGGACAGGAATTTCTTCTTTCTGACAAATGATTAAGTAATAGGCCGGTAGCCAGGTTTTTAACCTCAGAAAAGGATCTGTTTCGTCGTACGAACGTGTGAGGACCTGTGAGCCAAAGGGCCTCTGCTGGTATGACTTCTGGGTGACCCCTTAAATGGTCTTAATGACCCCCCAACTTGAAAAAATTGCCTGGAATGCTGCACGTACCACAGGCAACCCAGTGTACCCTCACGGAGGGTCTAGTTCTTGAAAAAACCGTGCCCCTTGTAACCGAATAACTACGGTAGGTGCTCATAGTTCCTGAGTAGGTAAAATATTGCACGATCCTTGATAAATATGGCGCCTTCTAAATTAAAATTTACTCACTTGGCTTAAAGTACACCTAAACTCTGATACTTTTCGTCTATAATATTAATCTCCCCACCAAAAGCAAACACGTTTTACCATTCTTACCACTGTATGAAATAGCTAATTTCATGGAAGTTACGGAGCCATGGCACTTCGCGTCACTCCGAAAATCGGACAACGAAACGTCAGGTGTCATAGAACATGATGTGAACGAGGGTGTTATGTTGTTCCTTACGCGTTTAATCGTGGCGTGTTAGTAAAACTCATGGAGTTGGTACGTAAGTGTGGCGTGTCATTGGATGCTAGAATTTTGTTTCGATGCTCATCGTAAACCAAGACTTTTGTGTTCTACTCTGTCACAAACAAGCAAAAAGATTTGGAAACGGAAGCTTCACTTGTGAGCTTTTTTTCGGGATACGAGAAGGCACGGTGAGAAGCATAATACAAGAGGAGTGTGTTAGCGCTTCTATGCGGACCGCGGAAACGCATATAGATAACGGATCTTTACGCCTTATTTTACGGAATAGGTAAAGGCATACGCACTTTTACGCCCATAAGTTTTTCTGCTAATTTAACATAGAAGAATCGCAACAAGCAGCTTAAATGACAAGATCACAGGAATGCCTTTGACCAACTTTTGGGTCTATTCGTATTTCATATAGGCTCGATTTGCGCAGCTCACCCGAGTTCGGGTATAGTCCCCGAGAAGACACGGCTCGACGCGTGAGCAATAGATTGTTTCGGTGACGTAAATTCAAATATAGTTTATGCGAAGTTAATAGTTTGCAGGGAAATGGCATTACACATCCCAAAACATTGATTTTATGAAAACAGTAATTACAAAACAATGCTTAAACAATGCTCTGTGCGAAGTTTCCAGATGATACTACAATAACTTGAGTTTGTGGTTAAATGATCAATGTGAGTTTGAATTCAACTCGCGAATCATCAACAAAATCTTCGGTCGCTTCAGTTCTCAGTCGACCTCATCAGTTCCCTCGTTCTGCTATCAATAAACTCAGCAGTAATTTCAATTAATCTTGAGAAATTTTAGTTGCTCTTACATTAGCGAAGTCTGGCGAGTCTGGACTTGAAAGCCCTATTTAGACCTTGGCGCCAACTGGAAAATTAGTGAAGTTTCGAAACTCAGGCGGTAGAAAACGACACAATCCCCATTCAACAGATTCTCGAACACTTTCCGTTGTCGAAATCTTGGATGTTTCCCACCTTAAAATCACTGTAAAGCTGGAATACGGAGGGTCAAAGAATACCTTCGCAGCCACAATCTAATATGCTTGACCGATTAGTGCAGCCGAGTTTCTGATTGGCGGATATTAACAGCGGCTCACCACCTCAAGCGAACCTCACGCGTCCAGCCCAGAGGAGGAATGAATAGTATCCCAGATTTCTTTTCGGCATCTCGTCCCAACGGGAAGAGCAAAATGGCGCGCTCGGTTGATGAAATACGCGATCTTCTTCGTGATTATTTCGTAGGTTTTCTCGATTATAATGGTGAGTGATTTGTGCCTGTCAATACTTGATCACTTTATATTTAATTTCTGATATTTATTCATCAAGACTCACGGAAGACTACTCATATTTTGATAATTCAAAATGTGGTTCTTTCACAATGTGATCACTGAATATTTATGATAAAAAAGTTATGTACAAGCAAGACTTCGACAAGTAAATTCAAGTTGACTAAATTGTATCAAAGTTAAGACTTGACGATATAATAAAACTGTTTCTAGCTCGATTAGTTTTCACTTTAGGGACATCAAAGGTTCTTGTGCATCTTAAAGTGTACCTGGTGGCTTTGTGTAAAGGTGAGAGTAAATAACGCAGTCTGTGACTCTTATCATTAAGAATGTCATTGAAAACGGCATTGCAACAGTTGCGATGATGTTTATTTAACGAGACTAAATCCATACGAGTAATTGCTTCGTTCTAATTAAGACAGGGACACATAATTGCTAACGCCCTCTTCTGTATACGTTCCAGTTCATGCGTTAAATACTTTGGTAGCGAATAGTAGAACACAGGCACTGCATAGTCCAAGA
>NC_090871.1:3496017-3501017 GCF_036669935.1 Montipora foliosa
CTTCGTGTCGATGAGAGATCCTTTTGCCACTCGGTTGATTCTCACTCTCTCTGCTATTTGTCTTAACATGGCATCATTACCATACACTCCAGTCACGGACATTTTGAACTCTTGTCGTTCCTTCCCATACTTTTCTACGCAATGTCCCCATAATGCTGATTTTTCGTCTCGATTCTTTAAGCCCCCCGCGTGCTCCGTGCCTCTTGTATGGGGAAGAGAGGTGGAGACGAAGCGGTTACATTCGTGCCTGCGACACCTGGATACCACGGTGAAATCAGAGACCAGGGGTATAAGATAAAGGTGGTGGAGAAGACAGGTACAACACTGAAGGAAGTGCTACAAAAGTCCAATCCGTTCAAACAGCAAATTTGCAAAGGTGTGGGAGAGAAGACTGCCTGGTTTGTAAACAAGCTGGGAAAGGTCCATGTAATGCACACGGTGTGACGTACGAGATTGAGTGCCAGGGATGCGAAAATAAGTACATTGGTGAGACAGCCAGAAATGCCTATACAAGAGGCACGGAGCACGCGGGGGGCTTAGAGAATCGAGACGAAAAATCAGCATTATGGATGGAGACATTGCGTAGAAAAGCATGAGAAGGAACGACAAGAGTTCAAAATGTCCGTGACTGGAGTGTATGGTAATGATGCCATGTTAGGACAAATAGCAGAGAGCGTGAGAATCAACCGAGTGGCGAAAGGATCTCTCATCAACACGAAGAAGGAATGGAATTATTGCCAACGAGCCAGCCGAGCGAAGACGCGAGGCTGCGAGGCGGCAGCATTATAGAGCCATGCGAAAGTACTGTGCAGGCGGAATTAATCTCGAGTGATCCAGAGGTCTGTTTGTAAGGTAAGATTCCTGAGTGTAAGGTAAGATTCCTGAGTGTAAGGTAAGATTCCTGAGATTCCAATGACGTAGTGAAAATTGCAGAGATTGTGACGTCAAGGCCGCATATTTCTGATCGTCAATGCTCACCGGCTTTGGCATTCATCGAGTGGAGTTGAGACCAAGTTGAGGTAAGAAAAACGTCATTTTCACCCGTTTTTGTAAGTTTTATTTGTTTTTATTACCAATTCTACGTGATTGTACTTACTTTAGTTAAGTGCCACTGTGGTATATTTATCGAGCTCGCAAGCTCAACAATCGGCCAACGAGCCAAAAGAGTACTCGGCCACGGTGCCAAATTCGACCAGCGTGCCAAATCCAGACAGCGCCAGCGGGCATAAAGCAATGAAAGAAACTGAGAAACCTCTTTAAACTGAATTGAGTCTAAGCAAAGCAAAAGCAAACGACAACTGTAGCATACTATCGGCCAGCGAGCCACACGAGAGTAAACTCGACATCGTGCAGTGAGCCAACTTTGTCACCGCCAGCGAGCAAAAAGCAAGCAAAGCAACTGAGATTTAACTTAACTTAAGCTTAAGTTAATCAAATTCAAAGCAAACCTAAGGTTTCAAGCGACGAGCGAGCAAGCTACAATAAACAGAGTGCTTTGTAAATTAACTGTCAGCTTCATAAGGACATAATATAATCGAAATATTTTGTAACTGTTTATGCTCACATGTTAGAGATTTGACTAAACTATACAACAAGCCTCACAACGAAATCCATGTCAGTTTTTGTGTAAAGCCTCAAATAACGTTTTTGTCAATTAAATGTAGCATTCTATTGTTCTTTGCCCAAGGACGTCATAAAATTGAAATTGTTACTGTTTATAGCTTAAAAAGATAAAAAGTTATTGTTGGGTTCATTTTTGTTCTGTATTCTTTTCTTGAAACTGTAATACCGCGATGATTTAAAACCCAAAACCTCTTTCCATTTTGGCATTTCTCCGCTGTCGATCCGCGAAATATGCAAATCACAATTTCAGACATTGAGGTTGTTTTGAATACTTCACTATAAAAACATGCCGTGCACAAAACATGACTCTGTGTTTTAAAATTACCAATTAGTATTTGCTATTAATGGTTCCTCGTTGGCACTTAGTGAGAGCTATATCTAGATAAAACTTCCTAGAGTAATACTTGACGAAGGAGGAACGTGAGACACCCTATGTGAGGCCTTACATGAAGTCTGTGGACTAGCCAAGACACTTGGTGCATCATACGCTGTGTACCAGAGTATCTTGAATCCAAGATGCCGGAACATGCCTGACGAGGCTGAGTTTTCAGCGAAATTTATTGCAGTTTTTAAAGCGGTTTTTATAGATATACACATTTTTTAAGTTATCGTGCGTCAAAAGAATAACAAAGACAGAGAATGTCAAGCAATTACCGAAGTCATATGTGGGAAAAGTTGGGAATTCCCAAAAAACTGGGGTATCATTTCGCAAGGGCGTGGCCTACTAGAATTTCATCCAATTAATCAGAAAAGGAAAAAGTTAACCAATAACAACAGAGTGTAGGACGCTGTTAGCGCTTCCTTACTGCGCATGCAATGGGTGTTGTAATGTTATGCCACGCCATACATTGATCGTGCGCGTGGGAGGAAATAACTCTTTTGAAAGCACTTTGACAGATCATTCCTCCATTTTCATGGAACAAGGGGGGGGGGGGGGGGTTGAGGGAAGGACTCTGAATACTGGAATGACTTAGGTTCTGCTGAAGCGAGAACGGTAGTACCAAGGAAAGCTTACTTTTATATTGTTATTTTGATAGGTGTCATATTAAAATATTATTAAAGGGATCTTGTTTAATATCTCGCCAAGCGATATTAATTATATGCCTTCATCTGCTGTACGAAAAATGCTCTCTCAGTGTTTAATGCAACCGTACTAAAGTCCTTTTAATTTTTACGCTATTCACTATGTAATTATTACTATTATTAGTTTATCATGAAGTATCCAATTATGATAAATGCTGCACACTTGAGATCTCCGTCCTTTTCACTTAACGCAAAAGGGACATAGTTGCGCATGCCACCATCAGGAGGACGCTGACCACGGGCGCTGAACCACCATTGCAGAGATCTGTGTCGCAACAATCTAGTTTGCATTTTCCACCAGCATCGTTGCAGGGTTTTAATAGTGTTTCGTAAGTATCGCAGTATGACTTGGCTTGACATGATTTGATGAAACTCAACACTAGCGATCGTGAAATCCGTGCTAATCGTCGCACACCGATCAAAGGCGGAAGAAACACAGTCTGTCTCCTTTTGAGCCTTCTCGCATTCCTCCAGACTGGTACTGGTACAGGTGTAGCACTTGAGTCCAGAAGCTGCAATGAAAAAAAAAACTTGTCAGAAACCACTTTCCACAGCCCTGAAAGCTGTCGGAACTGAGCTAATCAGACGGCGTTGTATGTTTGCCCAAAGCAGCCGCGCCTGAAAAGACAGTTTTAGTGCCAGAAACTACTCTTAACTGTTTTGGGCTACGGATGCCCAGGATAGATGTAGAAAATCGGTTAAAAGGTGGGACGGATGCTCTTATTTTCCTTTCAGTGAGTCTTGTGTCCGATGGGATTCAAAGATTTACATTGCCTAATATGGGAACCTCCTGGAGTCTGTATGTATGTGAATTCACCTTAAGCCTAAAAACACTAGTAGCATATCTGTTGCAACAGGAACCTGAAAGGAATGATTACGACTCATGAAAGAATGATAAATGTTCGCTTTCTTTCCGACCAAATATATTAGAGGGATAGCTTAAGTGCCTTATTGCTAATATCCAACTTTCCAACTTCTTTCAACTGATTTTGCCGGGTAAGAAATTAATGCACTTTCTCCCCTCGATATCTGAACACATGTGATAGATAGCGATACGCACACTTTTGACCTAATACCGACACCTTCAAAGTACCTTTCTAAATGAAGGCTTTGAGGCCATTTCACCCAATACACTGTACTCATTTCACTTTCCAATAAACTGCACCCATGAGTTTAAATATCTTGCCTAGAATAGCTATACTAATTCTGAGCGACTATCTAAACTCGTAAAATAAAAATATTGTTGTTGTATCAACTAGGCTTGCTCTCCAAACGAGTGGTTGTCAACATGTTCACTAAAATGGAACCTTAGTTTAAAAGCAATTAACGTGGGTTTTCTTGAACTATTCATTTGTTTCTTAGTAAGCAAATGAATTATTGAGAAGTTAGGTTTCCTGAGGTGTTTGATGTTAACACTCAGTTTTAATACTGAAACTTTCGGAAGGAGGAAAGCACGGATTGACTACAGCACACCCTTTATCGGAACTGGACAAAACTGAACATACAGAAAGACGAAAGCCTGTGAAGCTACCTTGGTAATGCTTATAAGAAACCAGTGGTTCGCTGTCAGTCAACAAGAAATGTCAGTGAGGAGACTGTGAAATGTTGAAGAGTTCGACTATGATCGAGATTCAAAATTTCGACATTGATTACTAATCCTGTGAGGGTCTAAGCTTAATTTCCTTTATGAAAAATACTTTAAAAACTTGAAAATCGGTAACTTACTGAAAGAGAAGCAAAAGAGAAAAGCCAAGGCAAACAGCGTTTTCATCTTGTCGTTCGGTCGTTGGGAATCTTCAAAACTAACGAGTGATCAAGTTGGTATGCCGCACCTTAGAGTTGTGAAACCCGGGACTCAAAGAGACAGGCTTATATAGGCTCCAAGCTGCCAAGCGTGCTGTCGAATATTGGCCCAAGTGATGGCCATTCAATGTCAAAAAAGACAAACGTGAGTGACAGTTATCAAGTGCGAACCAATCAACAACTAACGTGGTTTGCGTCGACAACATGACTCAGGAATATTGATCGAGTAAGCTCAAGTGACCCGCCCAGTCATGTAGTTATTCGGTTATAAGGAGCACTCGGTTATAAGACGCACCCCAAACTTAGCAATTTAATCAAGCTAAGCTCTCAAACTGAAAATTACATGAAAATACTGGGTTATAAGACACACCAAAAAATTTAGAGTTACCAAAAGAATGTGATGAATCTGAGAACAATTATCCTTACACGATTGGCATGCGAACTCTTTTTGTTAACGTAACCAAAAGTGAAAAAAAAGTCACGCGTTTTAA
>NC_090871.1:3508517-3518517 GCF_036669935.1 Montipora foliosa
TATACGGCAAGTTTACGATCTGTTCATTTATGAATTCTAATGAGGTCAGCTTGATGCGATAAGCCATTCACTTTGGTTGTGATCCATTCAACTTCGTTATGCCCCATTTAGTTTGCAAGTATGTGTCTCTCAACCTATGCTAATACACCATTCGGTTCGAAAGTGTGCCACTCAACATTGACATTCAATTTAGACATGATGCGTGATGATACGCCATTCAGTTTGGAATTCTTAATTTTGAAAAAAGTGCACTAGTCCGTTGTGATTGGTCTACGTAAATTCCGGCTCGTTTAAGCAGACGCTCGTGGGGAAGGAACGCGTGACGAAGCCCTAAGGGCCGATTTACACGGTACGATTTTTGTCGCATGCGATTGCGATTATCGCAACCTTTTTTTTTCCTGACGTACTCGACATCGTAAACAAGTTGTAGGCCTGTCGTAAGCTTGACGCATGCGACAAACATCTTACCGTGTAAATCGGCCCTACCAAGGTCCCCATTCTCGTTCCCAGAGCTACAATCGCATCTAGGATCGCAGCTCAGGGAACAACAATGATTCGAAACAGATTATCCCAGAGTTGCTCGTTTCCCGACCCGCTTGTTAAGGGGAACGAAGACTCTGGGAACGAGATTGAGCAACATTCGAAAGATACTGGAGTTCATTGAAAGGATTAAGTACTGAGTCGGAGTGTGTAATTTTCAAGAGTAATGTATCGTGTTCCTTTTGGAATAAGGCCGATTATGAGAACATCAACTAAGGTAATCCTTTGATGATATTTCTCACAATCTATAGCATACATCAGAATTCATTTGTCCGTGTACAGAGTAATTTAATGTTCACAGTTTGGAGCCTTTAAAGGACATTGCTTAAGCTAAGTACAGGGACGGCGGAGCGTATTTTGTATTGGGAGGGGGGGGATAACGTCGAAGACGCTGACTTTTAGGGGGTTCTGGGGAAATTCTACGCTAGAAAATTTTGAAATCTTGAAGCTCGGAAATGCTACTTTCAGAATTCTCGACGAGATATCAAAAAAATTAACGTAGATCAACCGTAAAATGACAGATGTTTTACTTCTTATTTTTCCTTATCTACATAAATGATTTACCAAATTGTTTAAAATTCACTACCCCCTGTTTATATGCAGACGATACTCAAATCTTTACCTCTAGTTTTGATATTGGCGTACTTGCCAATAATGTAAATTCTGATTTAAAAAATCTAAGCGACTGGCTCACTGTTAATAAGCTCCAATTCCATCCTCTCAAAACTAAGTTAACGGTTGTTGGGTCAACATATAATTTGAACACTAAATCTGGAGATTTACCTAATGCAATCTCCATTGATAATAATTTGGTTTCACGCGTAACCTCTAACAAATGTTTGGGAGTTCTACTAGATGAAAAGCTTACATTTGAAACTCATATTGAGTACATATGTGAAAAGGCATGTGCTGGCATAGGTGCTTTGAGAACAATTAAGCCTTTTGTCCCCCTCTGCACCCTCATAACTTTACAGATCACTCATTCAACCTTATTTTGATTACTGCTCACCCCTGTGGGATACATGTGGTAAGCAACTAAAAGATAAATTACAAAAAATTCAAAATCGTGCGGGAAGGGTTATTACAGGCTCTTCGTATGATGTTAGGTCCACAGATGTGTTGATTAACCTGAAATGGAAAACCCTTGAAACCTGGCGCTTCCATACAAAGGCTACCCTTATGTATAAAATCCTCAATGATCTATTTGCCCCCCAACTGAGTAACTCCTTTGTAAAGCTAAATGATACTAACATAAATTACAATCTTAGGAATATCGAGACTGATCTAGCACTTCCAAGGCCATACACAAATTTTTTGAAGCGCAGCTTTAAGTATAGTGGTGCAATGCTCTGGAATAATATTCCCTATGAGGCAAAGACCGCAAAATCGCTTTCTGATTTCAAACGCAAACTTGCGTCCTCGCCCTTCATGCTTTCTATTGGATCGCACTGATTCTATGTAACATACTTCTATTTTAAATATATATATATATACTTTATTGTAACGTGTTTACCTACGCCCCACCTGGAAACCAGCTTTTGTTGTGTGTGGCTAGCGTAGTGAAATAAAGTTGTATTGTATTGTATTGTATTGTGTTTTTATTTTTTGCTTGAAATTGGGGGAACTAACCCCTCCCCCCCCCCCCCCCCCCGCAGCCCCCGACTCCGCCGAACAGTAAATTAACTCGAAAGATATCACATTCTTATTGGCATGCTTTGAATAAGAGAGTTATACATGTATTTAAGGTTGAAGTTAAGCTAATTTTTTCAAGGCATCAGATAAAATCAACTCCTAAAAGGGCACTTAAACTTTGATTGTTGTCTCACTGGCACATTCAGTACTATTGCAGAAAATTCTCAAGAATTTCGACTCTCTGAAGTGACCCTAAAGTTGAATCATTGAGTGGAATTCCTAAAGATTCCCATAAATTCCTAGGAATTCCCAAAAAACTGGGGTATCATTTCGCAAGGGTGTGGCCTACTAGAATTTCGTCCAATTAATCAGAAAAGGAAAAAGTTAACCAATAACAACAGAGTGTAGGACGCTGTTAGGGCTTCCTTACTGCGCATGCAATGTGTGTTGTAATGTTTTGCCAAGCCATACATTGATCATGCGCGTGGGAGGAAATAACTCTTTTGAAAGCACTTAAACAGATCATTCCTCCATTTTCATGGAGGGAGTTGATGGGAGTGAGAGGCGAGAGAGGGGGGGGGGGGGGGTGGGGGAGTTGAGGGAAGGACTGGTTAACTGGAATGAATTAGGTTCTACTGAAGCGAGAATGGTCGTACCAAGGAAAGCTTAAGGCTATATTGTTATTTTGATAGGTGTTAAACTTAAAAACAATTAAAGGGATTTCGTTTAATATCTCGCCAAGAGATATTAATTATATGCCTTCATCTGCTCTACGAAAGGTGCTCTCTCGGTGTTTAATGCAACCGCACTAAAGTCCTTTTAATTTTCACGCTATTCACTATGTAAATATTATCATGATTAGTTTATCATGAAGTATCCAATTATGATAAATGCTGCACACTTGAGATCTCCGTCCTTTTCACTTAACGCAAAAGGTACATAGCTGCGCATGCCACCATCAGGAGGACGCTGACTACGGGCGCTGAGCCACCATTGCCCACGGGCGCTGAACCACCATTGGAGAGATCACCATTGACCACGGGCGCTGAACCATCATTGCAGAGATCTGTGTCGCAACAATCTAGTTTGCATTTTCCACCAGCATCGCTGCAGGGTTTTAATAGTGTTTCGGAAGTATCGCAGTATGACTTGGCTTGACATGATTTGATGAAACTCTTGGTTTCAACAGTAGCGATCGTGAAATTCGTGGTAAACGTCCCACACCGATCAAGGGTGGAAGAAACACAGTCTGTCTCCTTTTGATTCTTCTCGCATTCCTCCAGACTTGTGGTACTGGTACAGGTGTAGCACTTGAGCCCAGAAGCTGCAATGAAAAAAAAAAAAAAACTTGTCAGAAACCACTTTCCACAGCCCTGAAAGCTGTCGGAACTGAGCTAATAAGACGGCGCTGTATGTTTGCCCAAAGCAGCCGCACCTGAGGAGACTATTAAGTCTAAATGTTCTCGAGTGAAAAGACAGTTTTAGTGCCAGAAACTATTCTTAACTGTTTTGGGCTACGCACTGTTATTTTCAAAGAGTTAATTTCACTCTAGTGCTGGAGTGGCCCAGCGGCCCGGCGGCCCGAAGGCCCAGCGGCCCGCGGCCCACGGCCCGCGACGGCCCGGCGGCCCGGAGGCCCGGTAGTTTTTCTATCCAGCGGTAAATCCACGCGCATGCACAGATCTGCATCGGGTTTGGGCGTTCAAAATGGACAAAGGTGAGTTTGAATTCGTTTACCATTTTAATGATTTGAATCCTTGTTTCTGTTTGTTGTTGTAAACAGACGAAAACAACAGAGAATGACAACATTTTTCACTTAGCAACATGCGACGAAAGAAAGGATCGAAAAGGATTGAAATGATTATTAAAATGGTAAACGAATTCAAACTCACCGTCTTTCATTTGCGCGCCAAAACCGATGCAAATCTGAGCATGCGCGCGGATTTACCGCTGGGTAGAAAAACTACCGGGCCTCCGGGCCTTCGGGCCGCCGGGCCGCCGGGCCGTCGCGGGCCGTGGGCCGCGGGCCGCTGGGCCTTCGGGCCGCCAGGCCGCTGGGCCGTGGTGGGCCGTGGGTCGCGGGCCGCTGGGCCGCGGGCCTGCTTTTAGCAAAACCCCTTTGCTAGAGTAAATTTTACTCTCCCTACAGAGTAATATAATATGCTGGAGTTAATTTTACTCCTATTTATCGGGATATTGAGTAAAGTCTACTCCACTTACTTTCTGACAAAAAAAGTAGAAGAGCATTTTACTCCTATGTATTTTTGTAGAGTAAATTTGAGTTTATCCAGTCTAAGATGTGGAATTGGGGTTGTTTTCTTTTTTTGAAATTCACCGATTAATTCTTTGTTTTCAAGGAGTTGGAGTGAAAAAGTGGAGTAAAACTAAACGCAGTAAAATGTACGCCTCTTATTTAGTACTCCACTAATTAAGAGTAAAGTATACTCCCCTCTAAGTCAACAGTTTTACAGGATTAAAATCCTGTTAATGAAGGCCGGTATCTTTCTACATTTTACTGAGGGTTAATACGATGATGACGCTCTGAATCTTGCTGGTTTTTTCGTTTTTAATTGGACGACGGGGTAACTTGAAGAAAGATCGTTATCC
Source organism: Montipora foliosa (assembly GCF_036669935.1). Classification (NCBI taxonomy): domain Eukaryota; kingdom Metazoa; phylum Cnidaria; class Anthozoa; order Scleractinia; family Acroporidae; genus Montipora; species Montipora foliosa. Next base: position 3,513,297 of record NC_090871.1, read on the forward strand.
CCCGCCATCTTGGATAACACACTAGAGAGCAGACTGGAAACTAGTGAGCCGTCGTGGTCAGGAGTCACCGGTGCATGATTTCGGCGGGTCTTTCGGCGGTTTTACTCAAGTTTGAATCAACGATCACAATTTGTGCTGGCGAGTTTTTCGTTTGTTACTCTTTAAATGCTGATCCAAAGCAAGGAAATGCTTACAAAAAGTCAAGCAAAAAGGTAAGCGTTAACTGAACTATGAGCAGATAATATTTGATGCCTTAGGCCCGATTCAGACACTGCGTACTTTTCATGAGCCGAACTTAATTCCAGTTCGACCGACACAAATTAACCAAAAGTACGCCTGTTGATTCAGAAGTTGAACTTAACAGCAGTTCCAAAGCCATTAGCAAGAAAGCCAATTGATTTTGGCAGCGATTTTTATGTAGAAGGCAAAACATGGTTTATGCATGATCATGAAGTTCGGCACATGAAACGTTCGATATCTGAAATCAAAGCCGATCCACGGCCATGCTAAAGCCGAATTCCCGTCTAGGCCAGGCGAAAAGAACTCCTAAGCCATTCCAAATTAAAATAGCCGTTCTTAATTGATTCAAACGTCGAACTTTTCATGTATTTAGTTCGGCTCATAAAAAGTATGGCGTCTGAATCGGGCCTTATTGTCTTCAAAAATGACACTTTAATGTAAGCTTATGTAGAATTCAAACCTTTTACATGCACCGTCAAGTCCCAAATTTGTCAGGCAAGGATATTTAATTTGGCTCAAGTGCTTTAACAAAATGGTATGTATTTCACAAGAGTAATTTGAAGCTTTAGATCAAATGGTTAAGCAATGATTTGGTGTTAGAGTGCTCTCACCGCAAATTACATGATGACAGAAAGCAGAAAGCTTCAGCTGTCATTTAAACTATTGTACTCAATGCAAATAGTATGTTAATGCCTGCATGAGATTGTTATTATTGGCGTTTAAAGAAAAGAGAGCCAAAGTTTGATGAGTCTGCTTTTCAAACACTTACATTATAACAGAAGTGACAGTGTCTGACACTTGCAGAGTGCAGACCCCAAACTAACCGTAACTCACAGTTACATGTATTGAAAGCTAAACGTTTTATTTAAAATGGGTGTTTAAAATCGCTATTTGTAGGCAGTCTGCAGTTGTCATACACCTTAGAAATGATCAGCTTTATTATTACCAGCACCTTTTTTTTGAGAAAATGTGATATTGAGTGTTCTTATCTGGATGAAATTCTTATGACATCTTTTATCTGTAAGTAGCAGTAATAATTTTTGTTTGGAATGTGACTGAGATTATGAATTATTTTTTCCAAGAAAATTGAGACTTTTCACTATATTATTTGTTGATTAACAGTTCAAATTGGAGGTGGGTACAGCTGGGAATTGGTTCATTAAAAGATTGCTGGGACATTTGGGTAGAGAGTTGGTTACAGAAAGTGCTGAGGCAAGCCAAGAAGATGCCTTCTTCTTGCAACATACAGTACATACCACTACACGTATCATCTATGGAAGAGGAGTTGGAGGAAACCACAAATAAAAGAAAAGGTTGGTGCCATGAAAAAATTCCTTTGAGGCATGTTTCTTCATAAAAGCTGTAATACAGTCAAACAGCTGAAAGTCTGAAAGACTTAGAAGCTGATTATGGCTTTTAAACAAGTGATGCATATATACAGTACTGTATATTTACAAATAACTCACATAAATTACACTTTAACAACTAATTCTTGACAGTCACTGCAATAAAATTTAATTATAAAGCATTGTCTGAGTTATAGGCCTGTGTACGTATAGACTAATAATGCCTAGCGATTAGCGGAAGATGATGCTGCAGTTTTATTTATCCATTGTCTCACCCAAGATCTGCTTTCAGTTTAAAATATGAAATATTGTTATATGAGATAACTCTAAATACCTCATCACAAATAATTTTTTTTTTGGAAAAGTGTGGAAGACAAAGAAAGCATCTGGCAATATATTTTCAAGATTTGTTCCATGATGCCCAGGATAGATGCAGAAAACCGGTTAAAAGGTGGGACAGATACTCTTATTGTCCTTTCAGTGAGTCTTGTGTCGGATGGGATTCAAAGATTCACATTGACTAATATGGAAACCTCCTGGAGTCTGTATGTATGTGAATTCACCTTTAGCCTAAAAACACTAGTAGCATATCTGTTGCAACAGGAACCAGAAAGGAGTGATTACGACTCATGAAAGAATGATAAATGCCTGCATTCTTTCCGACCAAATATATTAGAGGGATAGCTTAAGTGCCTTATTGCTAATATCTAACTTTCCAACTTCTTTCAACTGATTTTGGCGGGTTAGAACTTAATGCACTTTCTCCCCTCGATATCTGAACACATGTCATACACACACTTTTGACCTAATACCGACGCTTTCGAAGTATTTTTCTAAATGAAGGCTTTGAGGCCATTTCATACAATACACTGTACTCATTTCACTTTCCAATAAACTGCACCCATGAGTTTAAATATCTTGCCTAGAATAGCTATACTAATTCTGAGCGACTATCTAAACTCGTAAAATAAAAATATTGTTGTTGTATCAACTAGGCTTGCTCTCCAAACGAGTGGGTGTCAACATGTTCACTAAAATGGAACCTTAGTTTAAAAGCAATTAACATGGGTTTTCTCGAACTATTCATTTGTTTCTTAGTAAGCAGATGAATTATTGAGAAGTTAGGTTAACACTCAGTTTTAATACTGAAACTTTCTGAAAGAGGAAAGCACGGATTGACTATTGCAAACCCTCATGATTGGAAGGACGAAACTGAACATACAGAAAGACGAAAGCATGTGAAGCTACCTTGGTCAAAGTTTTAATGCTTATAAGAAAGCAGTGGTTCGCTTTCAGTCAACAACAAATGTTAGTGAGGAGACTGTGAAATGTTGAAGAGCTCGACTATGATCGAGATTCAAAATTTCGACATTGATTACTCCTCCTGTGAGTGTCTAAGCTTAATTTCCTTTATGAAAAATACTTTTAAAAACTTGAAAATCGGTAACTTACCGAAAGAGAAGCAAAAGACAAAAGCCAAGGCAAACAGCGTTTTCATCTTGTAGTTCGGTCGTTGGGAACCTTCAAAACTGACGAGTGATCAAGTTGGTATGCCGTACCTCAGAGTTGTGAAACCCGGGACTCAAAGAGACAGGCTTATAGGCTCCAAGCTGCCAAGCGTGCTGTCGAATATTGGCCCAAGTGATGGCCATTCAATGTCAAAAAAGAGAAAAGTGAGTGGCAGTTATCAAGTGCGAACCAATGAACAACTAATGTGGTTTTGCTCGACAGCATGACTCAGGAAATGTCCACTTTTTGCGTATTGATCGAGCAAGCTCAAGTGACCCGCCCAATCATGAAGTAGTACTATTGTACGTGATTAAGAAAATAACACAAACAGCTGTGATAAATATTGTATTCCAACGCATTTTTATAAAACTTGACATTTCGTATGCTAGTCAACACACATTTTCAAAAGTGACCGTTACAATTTTTTGAAAACTATATAAATATCGTAAACATTAGGGGTCTGGAACCTAGACTAAGAAAAATGATCTGCACCAGTACGTGTCTAGACATAATGAGGAGTAATAGCTAAAATAGCAATAACTTCTCACTACTAATATTGACATTAAGGGAAGGCTTTAGCTCTTGAATGAACAAAGTCTCTTTAATTTTGCAGTGAATACTCAGTGAAATCTCTTTAATTTGCAGTGAATGCGTTGGAATACAATGTTTATCACCCCTGTTTGTGTTATTTTCTTAATCAAGCTACGATGGCCTAAGAAGGAGAGTGTATACTATTGTACGTGCTGATGCTTTTCAATGATAAGGCCTTGCTGACCTTAAAATACCAATGTATGAACGTCAAAAGGAAGCTACGTGCATCCGACACCTTAATTAGGTGCTCATAGTTCCTGAGTAGGAAGTGCATCGATCTGACACATTAATTAGGTGCTCATACATGTAGTTCCTGTGTAGTTTGCACTAATACTGGTGCTATGAATCAAGTGAGGTAAAATATTGCACGATCCTTGATAAATATGGTGCCTGCTAAGTAAAAATTTACTCACTTGACTTAAAGTACACCTAAACTCTGATACTTTTCATCTATAATATTAATCTCCCCACCAACAGCAAACACGTTTTACCATTCTTACCACTGTGTGAAATAGCTAATTTCATGGAAGTTACGGAGCCATGGCCCTTCGCGTCACTCCGAAAATCGGACAACGAAACGTCAGGTGTCATAGAACATGACGTGTACGAGTGTGTATGGCGCACCATCTGTAGCAAAATTACGTTTCGATTGCGCCATATGGCGTGTCATGGGATGCTAGAACTTTGTTTCGATGCTCATCGTAAACCAAGACTTTTGTCTTCTACTCTGTCACAAACAAGCAAAAAGATTTGGAAACGGAAGCTTCACTTGTGAGCTTTTTTTAGGGATGCGAGAAGGCACGGTGGGAAGCATAATACAAGAGGAGTGTGTTAGCACTTCTATGCGGACCGCGGAAACGCAAATAAATAACGCATCTTTACGCCTTATTTTACGGAATAGGTAAAGGCATACGCACTTTTACGCCCATAAGTTTTTCTGCTAATTTAACATAGAAGAATCGCAACAAGCAGCTTAAATGACAAGATCGCAGGAATGCCTTTCACCAACTTTTGGGTCTATTCGTATTTCATATAGGCTCGATTTGCGCCACTCACCCGAGTTCGGGTATCCTCCTCGAGAAGACACGGCTGTACGCATGAGCAATAGATTGTGTCGGTGACATAAATTCAAATATAGTTTATGCGAAGTTAATAGTTTGCAGGGAAATGGCATTACACATTCCAAAACATTGATTTTAACAAAACAGTAATTACAAAACAATGCTTAAACAATGCTCTGTGCGAAGTTTCGAGATGATACTACAATAACTTGAGTTTGTGGTTAAATGATCAATGTGAGTTTGAATTCAACTCGCGAATCATCAACAAAATCTTCGGTCGCTTCAGTTCTCAGTCGACCTCATCAGCCCCCTCGTTCTGCTATCAATAAACTCAGCAGTAATTTCAATTAATCTTGAGAAATTTTACTTGCTCTTACATTAGCGAAGTCTGGCGAGTCTGGATTTGAAAGCCCTATTTAAACCTTGGCGCCAACTGGAAAACTAGTGAAGTTTCGAAACTCAGGCGGTAGAAAA
>NC_090871.1:3521017-3546017 GCF_036669935.1 Montipora foliosa
CAGCAACTCCAGACGAGGGATAGTTTGTTTTATCTGACATTCCACCCTCGCCTCATACTCTACTCTCATGTAGACCACAGCTCCATAAGCCTTTTTCGATGCGTCAGCAAAACAGTGAAGTTGGACTGAATTGACCTTGTCTCCATTCAATCCCTTAGCATAACATCTCTTAAAGCTCACTCTTCCAGCCTGTCTCAAATCCGATAGAGTCGCCAGCCACTGGTGATTGAGTTCAGCATCAACCAACTCGTCCCAGTCTTTTCCAGCCTTGCAAAGTTTCTGAAAGATCATCTTGAATGGAAGAATGACTGGAGCTATCAACCCCAAGGGGTCAAAAAACCTTGTAGCTGTACTGAGAATCATTCTTCTTGTTGCTGGTTGGGCATCTACATCTCCCAATGTCTTGTTCACATCATAAATCAGTTCATCTTGGGTTGGGTTCCAAAGCATTCCCAAAACCTTTTGTCCTTTTCTGTACTTTGCTTGAAAACTGATTTAGAGAAGCTTTCGTCTTCTTCTTCTTCTACTCTAGGTCCATTGCTCTTTTCAAAGTCATCGCTGAAAGCTTCATCTTGTTCCAGTGATTTCAGCAGACTTTCTGAATTGCTACTCCACTTTCTCATATTGAAGCCTCCTGACTTAAGACAGAGCTTTATCTTCTTAGCCAATTTGAACGCACTATCCACGTCACCATTTCCAGACACAGTCATCAACATGTAAAGACTTCAACAGCTCTCTTGCAAGTGCACTGTCCACTGGCAAACATGTGTTCAAATGATGTCTGATTGTGGCATTTAGAATGAAAGGACTTGAGTTTACACCAAATACCACACGTGCAAAACGTAGTACCATGACTTCTGGACTTTCCTTATTCGGATCTTCAACCCATAAAAATCTCACAAAGTCCCTGTGTTCAGGATCAATCTCAATGTTCAAAAACACCTTCTCAATGTCTGCAGTTAGGGCAACTTCATGGACTCTGAACCTCAGCAAAATGTCAAATAACAAGGGATTAAGAGAAGGTCCAATGTGCAGACAGTCATTTAAACTAGGCCCAAACACTTTAGATGAGGCATCGTATACAACTCTCACCTTAGTTGTATCTCTGTCAAGTCTCACTACTGTCCTGTGTGGAAGATAGTGGACATCTCCAGGCGGTGGTATTTGATCTTGTGGTACCATTTCAACCACACCACTGTGCAGTTGCTCTCTAATCACACCATCATACTGCTTCAGAATTTCTGGTTGGTTCTTGAGCTTCTTGATTGTTGTTGTCAGTCTACGCAATGCCACTGTATAATTGTCTGGTAACGTGGGGTGATTATCCTTGAATGGTAACTTGACCTGGTATCTCTTTCCAGTAAATGTGATGTCATTTGAAAACTTGTCATAGACTGAAGTTTCATGTTCCTTAATGCCCAAAGTTTCTAAGTCCCAAAATTTCTGCAGATCATCCTTTTTATCACTTATCTCTGTGGACTCTATCTTTAACACATGCGTGGAACTCAGATTCACAGTGCATGACCTTGTCAATGTTGAGCACATAGTTGGTCCTGATAAAACCCAACCTAAATTGGTTTCAAGGGCTACTGGTCCATAGGGATCTCCTTTAATGATGTTCCCAGTAAAGAATGACCAGTAATAATCTGCTCCTATCAGCACATCAACACTGACAGAATCACTTGTATCACATGCAAGTTGTAGACCCTGCAAGTAGGGGTAGCATTCCAACGTGGTTCGAGACCGTTGATTGGACACTGGGCTGCAAATTACTGGTACAACATATGAGGTGATATACACATAACACGTAATTTTTTAAGTTGGCATTTTCTGAAGTAAGGCAATTTTGGTAAACCAAGTAATCAAAAATGGTGTTATTTGCCAATGTCAAGAACGTTGGCTGATATAAGCATCTTGCTCTCAATTTTTAACCACGGTACGGGACACTTAACGATAAGGAAAACTTTATTCATGAAATCGTGGTTATCACGACTATCGAAAAGAAACTTCACAACTTTTTAACTTTCCACCAGCAGATCTATAGATATTGCTATGAACAGGTATGGATAAAATTATACCGTACTTTAACTATTTACAACACCACTAACAGATGTATAGAAATTTCCATGAACAGGTCTGGATGATATATCAACCCATACTTTAAACTTTTTACCACATCAGTAGCAGTTTTATAGAAATTCCATGAACAGGTCTATATAAAATATGATCCCATACTTTGGCTTTTTACCACATCACTACCAGCTTTATGGAAATTTCCATGAACAGGTCTGGATAAAATATGATCCATACTTAAGCTTTTTGCCACATCACTAACAGCTTTGTGGAAATCTCCATAAACAGGCCTGGATAAAATATGATCCCATATGTAAACTTTTAATCATATCACTAGCAGATCTATGGAAATTTCCATGAACAGGTCTGGATAAAATATGATCCCATATGTAAACTCTTGACCACATCACTAGCAGATCTATGGAAATTTCCATCAATAGGTCTGGATAAAATATGACCCCACATGTAAACTTTTAATCATATCACTAGCAGATCTATGGAAATTTCCATGAACAGGTCTGGATAAAATATGATCCCATATGTAAACTCTTAACCACATCACTAGCAGATCTATGGAAATTTCCATGAACAGGTCTGGATAAAATATGATCCCATATGTAAACTCTTAACCACATCACTAGCAGATCTATGGAAATTTCCTTGAACAGGTCTGGATAAAATATGATCCCACATGTAAACTCTTAACCACATCACTAGCAGATCTATGGAAATTTCCATGAACAGGTCTGGATAAAATATGATCCCATATGTAAACTCTTAACCACATCACTAGCAGATCTATGGAAATTTCCATGAACAGGTCTGGATAAAATATGATCCCATATGTAAACTCTTAACCACGTCATTAGCAGATCGATGGAAATTTCCATCAATAGGTCTGGATAAAATATGATCCCATACTTCAGCTTTTTGCCACATCACTAAAATCTTTATGGGAATTTCCATAAACAGCCCTGGATAAAATATGATCCCATATGTAAACTTTTAACCACATCACTAGTAGATCTATGGAAATTTCCATGAACAGGTCTGGATAAAATATGATCCCATACTTAAGCTCTTTGCCACATCACCAAAATCTTTATGGAAATTGCCATAAATAGGCCTGAATAAGATATGATCCCATATGTAAACTTTTAATCACATCACTAACAGATCTATGGAAATTTCCATGAACAGGTCTGGATAAAATATGATCCCATTCTTAAGCTTTTTGCCACATCACTAACAGCTTTATGGAAATTTCCATAAAGATGAGTAGCATGATCACTGTACCCATTCCTGTAACATACCTAAAAATTGTGAAATTGTGTTTATTGGGGTGAAAATCACTTATTTTGGCTTATTCTACACCCAGACTTTCATATCTTTCTAATTGTTCAGAAAATATTAAAGTTTGGTCTGTCAAAATTGAATTTTTGATTTACCCATGACCCCTTGCAGGCGTGGTCTTTCACACAGATAGTCAAATTTGAGGCAAATAAAAAGTGAAAACAGAAAGCTTTCACTACATGGAGGATAGCATCCCCTCATTTAGTTCTATTGACACCCTAAACGCTGGCTTTCTGCTCCACTTTTTTGCTCCACTTTATAATTTGAGGTCAGAGCAGATGTCTCTCTCAATTTCCTGAAAATTGACCCTGAAAAGACATTGTGGACTTCCCAATAATATCCATAGAGGAAAGGTTACCAAGCCTTGTGATGGAAATCAAATCATAGCTTCTTTGCCAAATAGGTTGTGATGTTTACTGGCACTCAAGACTTGGTTCAATATGTTTAAAAAAACGTAGCGACTCAGTCAAAGGCTAATATTTTCGCAACCCTGAAAGCTACGATGACGAAACTGTGGAAATAGCTAGGGGAACTTGTGAGCATTCAGAAAATTCTCAATTTTGGAAAAGGTTTTCAAAACCTTTGAAGAATTTAAAATAAAAGACCAGACAAGCAGTGTTAGTCAAGCAAAGAAGCTTATGTGTGGAGCGATGCAACAACCAAACTTGGTTGCCTCCAAGTTTAAATGCATTCGTGGGCTAGATACAGACAGCCTGAAAGCTTTGTTAGCAAAAGTTGCAGATGGGGAAATGTCATTTGCAGAAATGAAGCTTAGAGTTATGGAGATAAAGAACATAGCAGCTCTGAAGACAGAGTTTGTAAAAAAAGCAGGTTGTGAATCCTGGGAGGAAGCATTAGAAAGGTGACATACATGTAGGCAAGACAAAGCCTCTACAAATAATTGTACCATACGAAATATACTGTTTTACACAAATTAATGCAAACAACTGAAATTTAAGGTAAATACTAAATCTGTGTTCTGGTGTTATTTTTTTCTGTAATCTTGTGTAGCATACCTCCTCTCTTTTCAGACATAACAGTCATAATACATCTTTGATGACCCATTCTAAATACAGCAAAATACAGTCATAATACATCTTTGATGACCCATTCTAAATACAGCAAAATACAGTCATAATACATCTTTGATGACCCATTTTAAATACTTGTGTGTACAGCTGGTGTACTGTGATTATAAAGTTGTGTTTATTGGGCCAGTCTACCTTATTCATACTTTAACACATTGTTTATCAATAATTAAGGTTTCCAGATTTTACATCAGAAGAGCTCCTCCAGCAGTTTATTGGCTCAGTTCATAAACGAAAGGCAGACAGGGAGTTCCTGGCACTTATTGAAAGAGCCTTGCAAGCAGAAGTGTCAGTGCACGATAATGGCCAGAGTGGTAATTCTTAAGTTTTAATGCATCTATAGAATTGTGATTACTACAACAGACAGTTGTTAAGAAACACTTTCATACATTACATGTACATTGTACATGTGCATTTTATTGATGCTAATTATTCAGTGGGAGTGTATTTTAGTTGCCAACATTAACATAGTTTGACTGATGACTAATTTGACTGCTCTTTTTCATTGAAGGCCACTCCACACTGTGTAAAATCAATGGAACATGGTATTGTGCTTTAAGATCTGAGGGACATAAAGTCACTTCAGAACTCCTAAGGAACATCCCATTCACTGGCGCAGACCTCACAGTGATACAGGACCAACCAGTAAGTTCAACAATGTGCAAACTGATTTTTTAATTAGTGGTTTAATGCCATTTGTTGCAGCAGAATCGTGCGTGACATTTCTTTTTTGTGTGACGTTTTATTGTATTGCGGTGGTCTGGACCTTGCCGGGTCCCGGATGACCACGCGAGTTGACACTGTGGTGAATTGTTTTTCCGCTGAAGGTTTTAGTAAGATAGTTAAGTTAAGGTTCTCTACTTTACGGTAGCAAGGACTCCATTGTTTACGGATCAAGGTTTCTATAAGGTGTTGCAAGGATATTAGCACACAGATGTAAGTTTTTCTGTTTATTTAGAGTGATTTGTTTCTTGTTTTATTGTATTTTCATATTCGCCCCTAGCGCGCTTTGTAATGCTAGGTTTTGTTGTTTTCTTATAGTTTTCGTTACCGCATTATCGCATCATATCATTGTATTACCGCTTCGCTCATCGGTTCCGAATCTGCTATTTGTGAAGGAAATCAGTGATAGCAATCAAGACTGCGTGTAAATGAATCTCTGTGGATCTTTCAAATCGACTGAGTTGTTGTTGTATGTTATATGGCTCGTCGTAAGGTCTTAGTGTAGCAGTTCCGCCGCTACATTTCGTAACGAAAAATCTTTATACTGACGTTCCAAGATCTACAAAGGAAATTGTTATTGGAATGTATTGTATTGATCTTTAATTCTTCGGATTTTCGTCGTATTAGTTGTGGAAATTCGCTCTGTGAAATTGTCGAGAGAGCGGCAAATTACTCCATCACATGTATGGCAGAATCTAGTCACCAGGAACTCGCAGACAACTTTAATGTTCCAGGCGAATCAAATGTGCTGCAATTCGAAGAAAAGAATGGTGAAAGCGAGTCTGTGGAAAAAACTTCGAGCGATGTAAAAGATGCTACCCAGCCATGGGATTCACTGGGCCCACGGCAACGGAATCCATCGGAAAAGGGCCTTGAAGAACGAATTAATTGGCTTAAGCAACAGCGTATAAACGCTCTCCGAGCTGTGTCACGGAAAAGGACTGAAGTATCTGATCTTATGGTCAACTCCAACAATTTACACCTAGTGAAGAATGAGCTGGCTAATTTAAATGATTTAATCGAACATTATAAAGAAACCTTTCATGCCTACTATAAGGAGCTAACTGATGATGAAACCAAAGACCGAGAGTACGCTCATTATGATGAGGAAATCAAGGGTATTATGGCGTACCTGCATCCAGTATATGCGTGGATATCACAAGCCGAAAGTCACCTAACTGACCAGCTAGAAAGGGCTAGCAGTAAGGGATCCAGACGGTCATCAAAAACAAGCTCCCGTTTGTCTGCTAGAGAAAGGGAAAGAGTTCGTCTGGCAGAGCTGAAGGCTGAAAGATCAATGCTTAAACAGAAACAGGCCCTGAGAGCCGCAGAAGAGGATTTGGAGTTAGAACTTGAGATAGTAAAGGCTGAAGCGAGGGGGAAAGCATTGGAGGAATTGGACAGAGAGCATAACCCCCCGCTGCCATGTGGTTCAAGTCCACCATCTGCTGTTGCATCCTTTTCCCCGATTGTGATACCATCTGTAGCGGCATCATTACCCAATGAAGTTACTTTAAAGCCCGAAGTATTCGTTCCTACTACTCAAACCCCAGCTACAACGGAGACACAGGCTAAGTCCGTCCTGCAAGGCCCAAGAATCAGTGCGGCTACAGATTCCATTGTCAAGACTTCCACATCTAATCCTAAGGCTGCAGAGTTTATTCCTACCACATTTGCAGATGGTACCTCGTCTACACCATATACTGGTCATGGTTCAAAAAACTCCAAAGAAATTGCACACGGAATTTCTGAAATTCAGTCACCTCAGCTGGTGGAGCGTACCTTTCAGAGTGTAATAGAGTTACAACAGAGACAAAATGAAACCATTATTGCAACTCACCAGCAGTTGACTGCTGCAATAACATTGCCTCAGCCAACCATAACTAAGTTCAAGGGAGATCCTATTGAGTATAACACATTTATTATGGCCTTTGATGCTCGTATTCACTCCAAGGCGACGTCGAATGCTGACCTTTTGTACTACCTGAATCAGCATCTCGAGGGTGAACCTGCAGATCTTATTCAAGGATGTTTACATATGAGTCCTGATGAAGGTTACCTGGAAGCCAGACGTCTACTACAGAAAGAATATGGGGACCCATACAAGATCTCAACTGCTTACCTTAACAAGATCCTGCAATGGTCTCCAATTAGATTTGATGACAACCAAGGTCTGAAACGGTTGTCGATATTCTTGACAAAATGCACAATAGCCATGAAGAGTATTTCGTATATGCGTGTCCTCGATCACGCACCAAACATGCAAGCTGTAGTCTCCAAGCTCCCCGCTAACCTGCAAGCTAAATGGAGGGATCAGGTCTTTAAGAAGAAGAAGAGGGTGAACGGTGCAACGTGTTTTGCCGACCTTGCTGAATTTGTTGAGTCTGCATCGGAGTCAGCCAATGATCCAGTGTTTGGAAGGGAGGCCTTGAACAAGAGAAAGGAAGATGTTAAACCTCTGAAAGTGAAGGAACCATTGAATAAAGGAAGGGAACTGCCCAGTAAGGCTAAGATGCCGCCAAGGAAACCGGAAAGCCCGTGGAAATACAAGGAAAGCAGTTTTGCAACAAATCCATCTGGAACCGTTAAGCCCCCAGTCTCAGATGGGGCCGGGCCCACTAACAACCGTGGTAGCCCATCCTGTCACCTTTGCAGTCGTGCTCATGATCTGGATGATTGCGAACTATCTAATAGGAAAACACTGGAGCTTAAGAGAGCATTCTTGAGAGAAAGGAATATGTGCTTTGGATGTTATGGAACAAATCACCTCTCAAGGAACTGTTCAAACAAACGAAAGTGCAAACATTGTGGCAGGCTGCATCCTTCTGCCCTTCACATCGATGACTTCCAGCTGCCACAAAAGGACAATACCAGCCCTGCTAAGCAGGAGAATGACAAGGCAGTAAACAATACCGGCACTAACCCTCAGAATGCTTCATGCCATGCTGCTAAACTGAATGAATCAGTCATTTTACACGCAATCTTGCCAGTACGTGTGAAGAGGAAAGGCAATACTGAAACCATTACAACTTATGCCTTCTATGATAATGGTAGCGGTGGCTGTTTCTTAACGGAGAACCTTAAAGAACAGCTTGGCGTTAAGGGTGAAAGGACGGAATTACAGCTTGGCACCATGCATGGCCAAAGCCTTGTGACCACCGCTGTTGTAGACAGTTTGGTTGTGACGGACATGGAAGATAGAAACCCAGTTGAATTACCTCGCTCCTACACAAGAATGGAAATACCTGTAGCCGAACAGCAAATCCCAACCCCTGAATTGGTGAAGCAGTGGGAACACCTACGAAGTGTCGCTGAAAGGATGCACAAGTTTATTCCGAACTTAGAGATTGGCTTGCTGATTGGCAGCAATTGTCCTGCGGCACTGGAACCTTTAGAAGTAGTGCCAAGAGGTGACGAAGGGCCTTATGCAATGCGATCATATGAAATATGCAAATATGCAATATGAAATATGCAATGCGATCATATGAACGAGCGCACCGGTGGCTCAGTTGGTTAAGCACCGGGCTGTCACGCGGGAGGTCGTGAGTTCAACTCCGGCCGGACCAACACTCAGGGTCTTTAAATAACTGAGGAGAAAGTGCTGTCTTTGTAATGACATCTGCAAATGATTAGACTTTCAAGTCTTCTCGGATAAGGACAATAAACCGGAGGTCCCGTCTCACAAACCTTGTTCACATATAACTCTGTGGGACGTTAAAGAACCCACACACTATTCGAAAAGCGTAGGGGACGTGGTTCCCGGTGTTGTGGTCTATCTTCATCACTTACATCATCACTCATCATGGGTTGGGAGGGTTCAGTGGGCTCATAAATGGACTGATAGCGGCTGCCATCGGCGCCCTTAGTATGCTGATGTCCGAGCCCACTGCAAAAATGCTATGTAAATAGGACACGTATGTTTGTCCTATCAATCAATCGCGACATTACATTACTATTGCATCATGGCTGGACTCTGACTGGAACGCTGCATGTAAGAGACACTCCATGCCCCAGTAATGTCATTTGCCATAGAATCACAGTTCGAGAGGCAGAGTCAGTCAAGGAGATGATATCGCCCCAAGCGATTCAGCAAATGTTCCAGTTAGATTTTAACGACCGCAAGTCTGGTCCGGACGAATACAGTTATTCCCGGGAGGACAAAAAGTTCATTACTGGGATAGAGCAAAGCATCCAACATCATAATGCTCATTACGTAATACCATTGCCATTTAGAAATTCTCAAACGACGATGCCAAACAATCGCGATCAAGCATTGAAACGAGCGATGTGGCAGAGAAAGAAGATGCTGCGTGATGAGAATTACAGGAACGATTATGTAAGTTTTGTAAACGAGGTGATATCAAGAGGACATGCAAGAAAGGTGCCGGAAGACCGTCTAGAAGTTGAACCCGGGAAGGCATGGTACCTACCACACCAAGCTGTTGTAACTTTGCCTTGAAGCAGACGGCTAATGACACCGAATCCCAAAGTGGATCACTTGCAGCTGAAACCATCCGATGAAACTTCTACGTGGACGATTGCCTTGGTTCCGTCAAAGATGAACAAGTTGCCATTGAATTGATCCAAGGTCTTAGTGAAGCATGTGCACACGGAGGGTTTAACTTGACTAAGTTTATAAGCAACAGCCGTGCTGTCTTGGAATCTATTCCGCCCGAGAAACGTTCTAAAGAGGCCAGAGACCTTGACCTCGGCAGCGATCGTTTGCCTGTTGAACGTGCCCTCGGGGTACAATGGTGTGTGGAATCTGATGCCTTCGAGTTTCGTATAGTTCTTAATGACAAGCCACCAACAAGAAGAGGAATATTGTCAGTGGTCTCCTCAATTTATGATCCACTGGGCTTTGCCGCGCCATTTACGCTTCCAGCGAAGAAGATACTCCTGGACCTCTGTCGCGAAGAGATGGGATGGGATGACACTGTTCCTGAGCAATACCAAGTTAGATGGGACAAATGGTTAAGTGAGCTACCACTTTTGGAACAGTTCAAGGTTAATAGGTGTGTCAAGCCAGCAGAGTTTGGAACCGTGGTGTCCCAGCAGATACATCTTTTTTCCGATGCTAGTTCTGTTGGATATGGCTCTGTTGCTTACTTGCGACTGCGCGATAACAGCAATCGCATTTACTGTTCTTTCCTTATGGGCAAAGCACGACTTGCTCCCATCAAGTCTGTCACGATTCCACGTTTAGAGTTACGGCTGCCACAGTCTCAATTCGACTTGGAGAATTGTTGAAGAGAGAAGTCGACGGCAATCCTGATTTTGTGTACCATACGGACTCCACCACTGTGTTGCGCTATATTGCCAATGAACAGCAACGCTTTCATGTGTTTGTTGCAAATCGGGTGCAGCTTATTCGCGACTGCTCACGTTTAAATCAGTTGAAGTACATAGACACAAAGGAAAACCCGGCAGATGATGCTTCCAGGAGACTGAATGGACTTGCTCTCATTGAAGGGAAGCGTTGGTTGCAAGGCCCAGCTTTTTTGTGGAAACCAGAGAGTGAGTGGCCTCGACAACCGCGTATGGTGAACCAGGTCCCAGCTGATAACCCAGAAGTAAAGGGGACAACCGTGGCCTCAAGCAATGTAGTGATCGTCAATCAGTCAGCTAGTGCTGCAAGCAAACTGATATACCACTTCTCTGATTGGCATCGGTTAAGGACAGCTGTAGCTGTGTTCCTGTGAGTAAAGAAGATATTGCAAATCAGATGTAAGGAACGTATAAATGTCAAGGAAGAAGTGTCAAGAGACGACAAAAACCTCGCAGACCGAAGGAAGCCTTCAATAATCAAAACAGCTAAGCATAACGACACTGAAGAGCCTTGCTCACCTCTTACCGTGCAAGACCTAGTAGACGCTGAGTTCGCTCTCCTAAAATTTGTCCAGGACTTAGCATTTGGTAAGGGAATCCACGCCCTCCAAGAGTTGGAGAATGAGAATAGCCTAGACAAGGAGAAGCTGCAGAAACAGAAGAAAGCAAGTATAAAGATTAACAGTCATATCCAGCGCCTTGACCCCTTCTTAGAAAACGGTATCCTCAGAGAGGTAGACTCAGGCGTGCAGATTTGCCACACGAAACGAAGCATCCAGTGATTTTGCCACCGAAAAGTCATGTCACTACGCTACTCATCCGTCATGCTCATAAACGGTTGGGTCACGCTGGGCGCGGTCGTGTTATTTCAAGCCTACGCGAGAAGTATTGGATCATCAAAGTGAACACAGCAGTGCGCCATGTGATATCAAAGTGTGTCTTCTGCCGTCGCAATTACAGCAGACCAGGTGTACAGAAGATTGCAGACCTACCCATGAATCGAATCTCCCCACCACTACCATTTACTTACACTGGTGTTGACTACTTTGGGCCCTTCATCATCAAGGAGGGGCGCAAGGAAATGAAAAGATACGGCGCTCTTTTCACGTGTTTGGTTAGCCGAGCAGTCCATATTGAGGTTGCAAGTTCTCTTGAGTCAAGTTCATTTATTCAAGCACTCCGGCGCTTCATCGCCCGCCGTGGTCCTGTCAGAGAAATAAGGAGTGATAACGGTACAAACTTTGTTGGCGCACGAAACGAGCTGCTCCAAGCCATAGAAGAAATGGATCATGAAGAGATCCATGCCAAACTCAAGAAGGAAAACATTGACTGGATCTTCAACCCACCCGCCGCCAGCCACATGGGTGGCGTTTGGGAGCGACAGATCAAGACCACAAGGAAAGATCTCGCTGGATTAATGGAAGAATATGGTCATTGCTTAGATGAGGAATCGTTTCGGACCCTAAAGTGTGAAGTGGAGGCAATTATTAATTCAAAACTCCTGACGACAGTCTCTGGCGAGCCTAACGACCTTGAGCCGCTTACTCCCAACCACATCTTGACAACCAAGTCAACTGTGATATTACCACCATCAGGCAAGTTTCAGAGCTGTGATGTGTATATGCGTCGGCGGTGGAGAAGGGTACAGTATTTAGCAAATCTATTTCGGTCTCGGTGGAAGAAGGAGTACCTCGTTGTGATGCAGGAAAGGCACAAATGGCAACATCCTCAGCGAAACCTGGTTGAAGGGGATGTTGTGATAATCCGAGAAGAGAATGTTCCGCGTAATGCCTGGTCGTTGGCCCTTGTTGTGCGAGTGGAGCCTGATTCACAAGGCTTCGTCAGGTCTGCTGTCGTCAAAACGCGAGAAACTACATTGAGAAGACCAGTCAACAAGCTTGTCCTAATTCTGCCCAAGAAGGAACAGGAAGGAGATCAAGAGAAGTAAACGCCCCTCAGACGTTTAGTTGCCGGGAATGTTGCAGCAGAATCGTGCGTGACATTTCTTTTTTGTGTGACGTTTTGTTGTATTGCGGTGGTCTGGACCTTGCCGGGTCCCGGATGACCACGCGAGTTGACACTGTGGTGAATTGTTTTTCCGCTGAAGGTTTTAGTAAGATAGTTAAGTTAAGGTTCTCTACTTTACGGTATCAAGGACTCCACTGTTTACGGATCAAGGGTTCTATAAGGTGTTGCAAGGATATTAGGACACAGATGTAAGTTTTTCTGTTTATTTAGAGTGATTTGTTTCTTGTTTTATTGTATTTTCATATTCGCCCCTAGCGCGCTTTGTAATGCTAAGTTTTGTTGTTTTCTTATAGTTTTCGTTACCGCATTATCGCATCATATCATTGTATTACCGCTTCGCTCATCGCTTCCGAATCTGCTATTTGTGAAGGAAATCAGTGAGAGCAATCAAGACAGCGTGTAAATGAATCTCTGTGGATCTTCCAAATAGACTGAGTTGTTGTTGTATGTTATATGGCTCGTCGTAAGGTCTTAGTGTAGCAGTTCCGCCGCTACACCATTCATAAGGAGTATTACTAAATTAAGTCGCAAGTACTGTAAAATACTTTAATTTCAATGATAGGGTATTGATATAAGTTGTTATTTATGTCTACTTCTAGACCTGGTGTGAGGAGAAAGTTAAATCGGTGATAAGACAGATCTGTGGTCTGAATACAAGATCAAAACTTTCAAACTACATAATTGTGATAAGAAAGAAGTCAGATCCAAGCCTCTTTGAAGAATGCACCCCAGCTGGCAAGGGTCACATTATGTATGTGGCCTGGAGTGGAATGTCTGCCAAAGGTATCAGACTAGTGTGTTAATGCTGTAGGATTAGGCATTGCATGCTGGGATCGATAGGTCGGCCATCTTGAATAAACCTCGTGCTAGTTTGCGTTACTCGATCGAAGTCTCCTTTCTTCTTCGCCTGATACTATATGGTGGCAGCGGTCTTGACCCCTCCAACGCCTTAAAACAGAATGGCAGACCAACCCGGAGATGCTCCTGCAGTTGAAAATCCGCCTCCACCCGTTAATCCGCCTATACAGCCTGTAAACTCTCTTCCGCTCCCGAGCAAGTTCCAGGGGGTAAACAACCCGAATCAAGCCGACATGTGGCCCAGATGGCTTCGACATTTTGAGCGTTATCGGATCGCTTCTGGCCTTCAACACAAATCAAACCAGGAACAGGTTGGAACATTTCTTTATGCAATGGGGGATTGTGCGGATGACATCGTCAAAACGTTAAGCATAAACGAAGCAATCGCTTCCTTCGAGGACGTCAAAACTGCCCTAAATGGCTATTTTTATCGTCGAACGAGCTCGGTTCAATGGACGAAGACAAAACCCCGGTGAATCCGTGGACACCTTTATTCAAGATTTATACCGCCTCGCCGAAAATTATGATTACGGAACTCTGAAAGATGAACTTATAAGAGACAGAATTATTGTTGGAGTCCTCGATGATTCACTGTCCGACCGCCTACAAGCTAAATCTGACCTCACTCTCGCGGACGCTGCTCGCATAAGCCGACAAGCCGAAGCAAGAAAACAAAATCGAACCATTGTCCGTGGAGTAGAAACTCAAAATGAAGTTGATTACGTCAGTCAGCCACGCTCTCACAACAAAGAACAAGCCACAAACAACCCACCTGCTCGTAACCGAAACGAAGGATACATAAAAGAGCCCTCCAAGAATGACCGTCCCTGTTTTTGGTGTGGCCGCCAGAGCCACGATGGGAAGTATTGCCCAGCTAGAGACACTATTTGTAACAACTGCAACAAGAAGGGACATTTCCAGTCTGTCTGTCTCAGCAAGAAACCTTATCCGAGAAAGGTACATGCTGTAGAAAAACAAGAGGAGGAAGACATACACTTCCTCGGTGAGATCGGTTGTGAGAAGAACTATTGGTCTGCACAAATAGGAGTGAACGGTCGTACAACGCGCTTCAAGCTTGACACGGGGGCAGCAGTGACTGTCCTTAGCGATGATGTCCAGTGGCTACAAGATGTTGAATTAACCAAGACATCCCAGGTTCTATGCGGTCCTGGAAACACTCAACTGCCTGTGAAAGGTCTGTTCTATGCAACTCTTAAGTACAGACAATCAAAGTTAACTGAGCCTATATATGTGGTGTATAATCAGAAGAGTTCGTTACTCAGCAGGAGAGCTTGTGTCGAACTAGGACTCATAAGACGTGTTGACAAAGATATCGAAGAGGTGACCACGGGGCCAACAGATTTCAAAGCCGAATTTCCAGCACTCTTCAGCGGACTGGGAAAGCTTAAGACTGAATGCCACATAACACTTCGCCCTGATGCTAAGCCTTTCTGTATCTACAATCCCAGAAAGATTCCCCATCCACTGATTCCAAAGGTAAAAAGTCAAATTGAAACAATGCTTCTTCAAGGAGTGATCTCGCCTGTAACAGAGCCGACTGAGTGGTGTGCAGGTATCGTCCCTGTCCTTAAACCAAATGGCAGTGTGCGTCTCTGTGTTGACCTGACTCACCTTAACAAAGCAGTCCAGCGTGAGATACACCCAATACCTTCAGTGGATGAGAACCTTGCTAAACTGGGAGACAGTAAGATATTCTCCAAACTTGACGCCAACAGTGGGTTTTGGCAGATTCCCTTGGATGCCAAATCAAAACTGCTCACAACCTTTGCCACCCCATTTGGACGCTTTTGTTTCAACAGACTCCCATTTGGTATCAGCTCCGCCCCAGAGATCTTCCAACGCACTGTGTTCAAGATACTTGAGGGCTTGGAAGGGACCCTCTGTCAAATGGACGATGTTCTCATTCACGGAGTAGACCAGTCGGAACATGATGGACGCGTACGAGCTGTTCTCCACCACTTACAAGAAGATGGGTTGACCCTTAATGACAAATGTGAGTTTCCACGATCATCAATCAGATTTCTCGCTCACATCATTGATAGCTCTGGACTCCATGCGGACCCACAGAAGACCACTGCTGTGACCCAATTCCCAGTCCCTTCAGATGTCTCGGGGATACAGCGATTCATGGGAATGGTCAACCACCTTTGAAAATTTATTCCCAACCTGGCTGACCTCAGTGACCCCCTTCGTTAATTATTAAGCAAAGACAGTGGTTGGGTTTGGGCTGAACCCCAGCAAAAAGCCTTTGAGCAGATCAAGCAAGCGTTAGTGTCACCGACAGTCCTGGCACATTACAATCCAAACCGTCCAACGATCATTTCAGCGGATGCTTCCAACACAGGAATTGGTGCGGTCTTATTTCAAGGTCAAGATGACGGAGAGCGCCGCCCGGTGTTTTGCCTGTCAAGATCTCTTAGTGACACAGAGAAACGTTATGCCGTAATTGAAAAGGAAGCCCTCGCGACAACATGGGCTAGTGAGAGGTTCTCTGATTATGTGCTCGGCATCCCTTTCACCCTGAAAACAGACCACAAACCGCTTACTGTACTCCTGAATTCATCAGAGCTCTCAAAGATGCCCCCCCCGTATCCTGCGATTCCGCCTGAGACTTATGAGATACAGCTATCAAGTTCAATATGTGCCAGGAAAACATCAAGTTACTGCAGATACACTCTCACGTGCTCCTGCTGGCCTACCAGGGATAGACGATAAGCTGCTTGTCGAAGAAGTAGAGGCCTTTTCAACTCAGACCACTTCCTATCTCCCAGCCACGCCCAACCGACTACAGCAGATAAGGGATGCGCAGAAGGTAGACGAAGAATGCTCCCTTTTAAGATCGTATTGCCTTCACGGATGGCCCCCTTACTTGCCTCACCAGCCGTTACTGCACCCATATTGGGAGAAAAGAAGCCACCTCACGATTGTTGATGACTTACTCCTGTACGATGATCGTATAGTCATTCCGAGGAGCATGCAACTACAAATCCTCGACTGCATTCATATTGGTCACCTGGGTCTCACTAAGTGTAGATCCAGGGCACGCACTTCCGTATGGTGGCCGGGACTCTCTACACAAATTGGTGAGTTGATCACCCGATGCCACACCTGTGCCAAGGAACAACCAACGCCGAGAGAACTGCTTTTGCCTTCGTCCTTCCCAGGCCGCCCCTGGGAGAGGGAAGCAACAGACCTGTATGATTTTCAAGGAAGAAAATACATCATCGTGGTAGACTATTACTCGAGTTGGTTTGACATCAAAGAACTCTCTGATGAGACTTCTCATTCAGTTACAAAAGCTCTCAGGGAGCTTTTCGCCACACATGGAATCCCAGATGTCATTATGTCGGACAACGGGCCACAGTATAGCGCAGAGACTTTTCAACAGTTTGCAGAAGCATACCATTTCACCCATGTTATAAGTTCGCCAAAATACCCCCAGGCGAACGGCGAAGTCGAAGGAGCCATTCGCACAGCGAAGTCTATGCTGAGGAAAAACGAAGACATCTTCAGCGCCCTCTTGACTTACAGATCAACTCCTCTACAGAATGGCTACTCACCTAGTGAACTGCTGACGGGACGTCGCCTGCAAACACAGCTACCAACTCTTCCAACCCACTTGTACCCTAATGTGCAGATAAAAGATCGCCAGTTGGTGGAAGAAAAGGAAAGCTTGTATCGATTGAACCAACAGCGCAACTTTAACAGGCGTCACAGAGCAAAGGAACTGCCAACACTTGAACTGGGTGGCCGAGTTTGGATAAGAGATCAAGATCGGTATGGCCTGGTGACAGGGAAAACTGAGAAACCCCGATCTTATCTTGTGACTACAGAAAGGGGCACACTCCGACGAAACCGCTCTGCCTTAGTAACCGCAGCAAAACCAGCTGAAGCCGAACAACACTCAGCTATGCCGGCCTGTGATGTCACCCCTGCCTCACCAGTACCTGTCATTCCTGTATTGCCAGTGCCCAGCACTCCGTCGAGGCCTCAGACTACGCAGGTGCCCCCATCCTCACAGACAGTTGTCCCAGTAACTACTCTAGCAACAACGCTGGATGAGTGCGTACCTCCGCGAAGTCCAAGCCCTGCGGTCCTGACAACCCTGTCGGGAAGAGCTGTGAGACCTCCAGACGCTTGAATCTTTAGTTGAACATTGAACTGTGTGTGCCTCAGGGCTTCACATGAACATTTTGATTTGTTGTTCGTATTTCTGTTGTTGTTTGTTTTGTTATATTTTCATAGCTTTCCCTTTTGAGGGGGGGATGTAGAATTAGGCATTGCATGCTGGGATCGATAGGTCGGCCATCTTGAATAAACCTCGTGCTAGTTTGCGTTACTCGATCGAAGTCTCCTTTCTTCTTCGCCTGATACTATAAATGGTAAATGTATTTGCAACCAAGGTGACCCAGACAGATTTTCCTTTAACATGTTGGCTAGTACATTGTAAATTATTAGAAACCCACTAACTCAACCGTTACAATGGAACAAAAAAATAGTTCCTAACTATATATTTTGATAATTGTTTAGAGAGCAGGATTGGTGATGATTTTAAGAATCTCGACATTACTAATACTTTTGGTATTCTTTAAGAACTCTCAAGCCTCTGTACAATACACTGCGCTTTTATGTTACTGACTTTGCCTGTCCTTACAAATCTCAGCATATCTTTTTTAACAGAAAATTAGGAGATAAGGAGATAATAATTATCTATGGTAATAGACTATGATTAACCAATGAACTAATGAGAACAATAATATTATTGTTCTCATTATTTATGCTGTTTTCCAAGGATTTGTGACCCATCTTTAGCAAACATATTTATAACCTTGCAATGACGAGAAGTCAACAATGATGACCACTTAATCACCTGTACATTATTGTCAGTGTTAAGTCTGACTTAAGCTAAGTTTTCTCTGGTGATAATGTTCTTTATTAAACTTGTCTTATTAAATAGCTGGCACTGGACTCACAAATACAGTCGAAAAGGTTGCAGTCCTTTTTGTTGGGACAACTTCAAGGAGTGCCACAAATTGGTTTGTCGCCAAGAAAGAGCAAGATCTCATGAGACACCTCATAGAGGTCTTCATACCACCCAGAGGGATGCTGCTAGAGTTGGGGAGTTCACAGGCTCAAGGTACTTGGATTCCTGCTTATTTTTCTCCTGCTTGCAGTCTTTGATTTTCCTCAACGTGTTATTACAGCAATGCACAATTTACAGTGATCCAGGTAACAACTTCAGGAAGTCAATAGAATGATATGCATCTCTCTAATTCTTCTTCTCTCTAATTCTTCTCTCTAATTCTTCTTCAGTCCTTTTTGTTGGCACAACTTCAAGGAGTGCCACAAATTGGTTTGTCGCCAAGAAAGAGCAAGATCTCATGAGACACCTCATAGAGGTCTTCATACCACCCAGAGGGATGCTGCTAGAGTTGGGGAGTTCACAGGCTCAAGGTACTTGGATTCCTGCTTATTTTTCTCCTGCTTGCAGTCTTTGATTTTCCTCAACGTGTTATTACAGCAATGCACAATTTACAGTGATCCAGGTAACAACTTCAGGTAGTCAATAGAATGATATGCATCTCTCTAATTCTTCTTTAGGTGATTCCCTGGTTTTGCATTGCACAACCATACAGCGCATAATTTCTTGCATCAGTTGCGCGCGCAGTAGTGCGGGCACATTGAAATATAGCAGATTTTCATTGACGCCAAGCTTAATCCGTCAAGGAGTGGCTATTTTGTCCTTAACGAGTACAGTGACCCCCCATTTTTATTTTGTATTTTAGTTGAGAGTGTTGTCTTCGTGAAGTAGTAAAAAAAATAAGCAAAAATCTATGGCCAGTTTTTTGGAAATTTCACAAAACTGTATGGAAGAAGCCATTACAAGTGGAACAGACGCTCTAATAAAATCTATTTTGGGCTGATAAGTACTCCCAAAGCCATTCAAATACATTTTTTCAGGTACATAAGTGAATTAACCATACACTGAATGACACCAGGCTTTGCGTTATATCACGGATGGCTTTTATAAAATAGAGCTTTATTTGTCCAACATCGGGATGCACTGCAACTGTCAATGTGTCTTAAACAGCTGTGTTTGTAAGCATCGTCCATGGAAACGAGCACGATGACCTCCCTATTTTTATTACATTTTTATCATCACCTTGACAGTGTGCGAAGTTTCACCTGAAATCTACGACAAGTTATATTTCTAGGGAATCACCCTTGCTTCGTCATTTCATTTGTCAGGTCAGGAAGCCAGAACAGTTTAAAATAATAAAAGGAAGTAGAGTAATTGTGTTTGTTTATTAATCCTGTTTGCAGTGTCTTCTTCCCTAATACCAGCATTCGACTGCAAAGTGAATCTCCTGAGCATCTACGACAAACAAGATCCAGTCAGTGCATTCAACATGGAGATCACAAAACTGAGCAATGCAAGATCATCAGCGTCAGGCACTGATGCGGAGTGAAACTTTGCTGTTTATTGGTTGTCTTAAATTGGTGAAGCAAAGATCATGCAGACATAATTCCTAAAACTTTTAAAAGACATTTGCTGAGATTTCGTTTCGTTAATTATAAATTACCTACAAAAGTCTTGAGCGGAAAGCTTAACATTTAAGAACATTTCCTCCATAACAAGTTCCCCACGCTCTTTAATTGTGTATTTACATGGAAATTTCTATCTATTAGACACCTTGTGGCAAAGAATACCTGGAACTATTTTATCTAAGCAACTGGGATGTACGTGGAAATTTCTATAGACAACTTGTGGCAAAGAATATCTGAAACTAATCCGGGGGCTCGGATTTTTTCCGAGTTCCCAGTTGGTTCTACCATCATTTCATTTCTCATGTGTTTATATCATTCTCACGTTCGCTCACTTGGGTGGTTGGTTGGCCGCATCTCAGATATGCTTTAAGGTGACAGCGCGATGCAGTTGTGAGCTATGCTGTCAGTCATTTGACTCTGTAGCTGCGTGATGCAGCTCGAGTCAATACCCACATTTCACCCTTGCTCGCCATAGAGTCTCCAGTAGCTCAGTGGTTAGAGCATCCGACTAGATCACGGAGGGTCGTGGGTTCGAATCCCATCTGGGGCTCGGATTTTTTCCGAGTTCCCAGTTGGTTCTACCATCATTTCATTTCTCATGTGTTTATATCATTCTCACATTCGTTCAACTGGGATGTATATGGAAATTTCCATAGATACCTTGTGGCAAAGAATATCTGAAACTATTTCGTCTAAGCTAGTGGGATGTACATGGAAATTTCCACAGACACCTTGTGGCAAAGAATATCTGAAACTATTTCGTCTAAGCAACTGGGATGTATATGGAAATTTCCATACACATCTTGTGGCAGAGAATATGTGAAACTACTTTGTCTTGGCAACAGGGATGTACATGGAAATTTCTATAGACACCTTGTGGCAAAGAATATCTGAAACTATTTTGTTTAAGCAACTGGGATGTACATGGAAATTTCCATAGATACCTTGTGGCAAAAAATATCTGAAACTATTTCGTCTAAGCAACTGGGATGTACATGGAAATTTCCATGGACACGTTGTGGCAGAGAATATCTGACACCACTGTGTCTTGGCAACTGGGGTGTACATGGAAATTTCTATAGACAACTTGTAGCAGAGAATATCTGAAGCTATTTCGTCTAAGCAACTGGGATGTACATGGAAATTTCTATAGACACCTTGTGGCAGAGAATATCGGAAACGTTTATTTAAGAAAGTAGGCTTTGACATTATTAATTTTGGAAAGACCACTGTTGGCATAGATTATCAAATCTATTACATGAACTTCACAAGGAAATTATTTCTCGTACGTTTGGAGCATAACAAACCGTTCCTGTGCTACAGATGAGCTTTTGGTGAAATATATTTGTATTATTATAGAGCTGTGTACCATAAACAGATGGAAACATGCAATCCGTCGCACTAAGAGTGTAGCTGTTTAGCAACGCCGTGGCTAATGCTGTTACAAAGCATTAAAAATGAACTCCGACAAACAAACTCCATCTTGGTCAATTGTATGAGTAACATAGCCGATGGCGTTTTATGTCTTGCCTTGATAGACAACTTAGAGGTAGCTTTTTCATTTACTTTCCATTTTGTTGGAAAACATGCATATACACAGTTAATATTTTTTCCAAGTTCGTTACTTCAGGAAATGCCAACTTAAAAAATTATGTGTTACATTCATTTCATCCAACGTTCTGACACACAATTGCACAACATCACATTCCTTCACAGAGGCTGAGTTATCTCCAAATGTTTTGATCAAAAGTGTCTCCTTACCAATGGTTGGTAGGTTCAATTGTTCACACGCCTTACTGGTTATGTATGATCTCTGGATACAGGAATCAAATATCACATGGGCATTCAATCCAAGTTGTTGGTTATCTGGTCTGCAAACAAAGGCTTGGGCTACCTGTAACAACACAGAGTTGGCATTGTTGCTAACGTGCATTGCTGAAGTTCCAGCTTCTCTGCTCCTATCTTGAGATGATCCAGATCCATGTGGTGTTGCCTCGTCACTAACTACATTCGTGGATGTTGGAATGTTCCTTATTCTTTCACAAATGGTTACATGGTGTCTACCTTCACAGTTAAAGCATTTTGCCTTTGACGGACAATTTGTGGAGATATGGCCACCCTTCAGGCACACAAAACACTTGCCATTTCGTCTCAGTATTGTTCTCCTAGCTTTCGGTTCAGTGATGGTCATGCAGTTAATGGATTTGTGATTCTTCTTGCAAAAAACACATTGTTGAGTAAATTCCTCACTGCCTGTATAAAGGGCAGAGGCGGAATGGGGTTGTTTGCTTCTTGCTCTATACTGTTCAAACCTGGGTGTATTGGCATTTGCACCACTTGTTTTTATTGCAGTACATCTTTCCCTGGCTTCCAACTCAGTTTTCATTGCACTCAACAAGGCATCAAGATTCCATGATTCCTCACTGCTAAACTTACGGCTTACAACCAATCGTAACTCTGAGGGGATTTTTTCCATCACGACTGGGACCATTAAATTCCCAAAGGACCGTGATTCAACTCCTAACGCATTCAAACCTCGAATGTTGATTTCAATCTTGTCAAACAATTCACGTAATCTCTTTGTTTCATGCACTGAATTGACAGATGGAAGTTTCAATAAGGCATCCATATAATTTGATATCAGCAACTTCGGTTTACCAAATCGGTCCTGGAGAATGTCAATGGCTACTTTATAATTGTCTGCGGTCAGAGGCAGTCCAGCAATTGCGGATTCAGTATTGCTTGTTACACAACTCTTCATATAGGTGAATTTTTCAATGGCCGAGATGACAGTATTTCCATCGACAGCAGATTGAAATGTGTCCCAGAAACCCTGCCATTCTTGATAATTTCCCGAAAAGAATTTGAGTTTGAGTTTAGGTAGTTTCACTTTTGCGCTTTCGGTATTTCTGGTACTACTATTTTCCTGATTTGTCGCATGGGCCTGTGTGTGTTCGCCATGTTTCCCTTTCTCCAAACTCAAATCGATTTTCGCTAAAATACTGTAAACGTGCTCACAAAACTCACCAGAATCTTCTATTTCTTTCTCCAGTTCCTTTGGTTTGGTGAGCTCTAATATTGTCTCATCCAGCTTTTTGGTCGTTTCCAATTTTTCGGTCAACAAGGCTTTCAGAGCCGTTAACTTTTCCATGAACGACGTTAAATCTCCCACGTGTTCTGTCAAAATTTTCTCCACATTCCCCTCTGTTTTGTACAAAAAGGTCCTGTGTGCATCTCGTTTTTTCCTGTTCTTGTCGATATTCATGACGCTTTATGTCCATAAACACCCTTTTTGAGTAGACTTCGCCTTTTTCCAATTCAAAAAATCCTTCGATGACGGCAACAGCTTTGTTGTTCTACTCCTTCTTGTATTTCCTCCGGTTCGAAGGACCATGTAATGAATCTTTATGGTATATTTAATTCATTTCCTGGTGAATGATCTCTTTACAATTTTCCATACGAATTACCACTTCACTCGACCGTTTCAGGCCTTAAGCAAGGTTGAAATCTAAAACTCAATACTCAACTTGACACTCGAAGCGATCCAACGATCGATCAAAACTCAGGCTATAAGTCCTTCTTTTACACGTGACTTTCTTCCCGCCACACGTAATGTATGCTTATTTATGTCAAATCTATTTTTAACACCTCACGCGTCCAGCCCAGAGGAGGAATGAATAGTATCCCAGATTTCTTTTCGGCATCTCGTCCCAACGGGAAGAGCAAAATGGCGCGCTCGGTTGATGAAATACGCGATCTTCTTCGTGATTATTTCGTAGGTTTTCTCGATTATAATGGTGAGTGATTTGTGCCTGTCAATACTTGATCACTTTGTATTTAATTTCTGATATTTATTCATCAAGACTCACGGAAGACTACTCATATTTTGATAATTCAAAATGTGGTTGTTTCACAATGTGATCACTGAATATTTATGATAAAAAAGTTATGTACAAGCAAGACTTCGACAAGTAAATTCAAGTTGACTAAATTGTATCAAAGTTAAGACTTGACGATATAATAAAACTGTTTC
The DNA here is from genome assembly GCF_036669935.1 of Montipora foliosa. Taxonomy (NCBI): domain Eukaryota; kingdom Metazoa; phylum Cnidaria; class Anthozoa; order Scleractinia; family Acroporidae; genus Montipora; species Montipora foliosa. The sequence goes on from NC_090871.1 coordinate 3,545,072, forward strand.
TAGCTCGATTAGTTTTCACTTTAGGTTCTTGTGCATCGTAAAGTGTACCTTGATGGCTTTGTGTAAAGGTGAGAGTAAATAACGCAGTCTGTGACTCTTATCATTAAGAATGTCATTGAAAAGGGCATTGCATAAGTTGCGATGATGTTCATTTAACGAGACTAAATCCATACGAGTAATTGCTTCGTTGTAATTAAGACCGGGACACATAATTGCTAACGCCCTCTTCTGTATACGTTCCAGTTCATGCGTTCAATACTTTGGTAGGGAATAGTAGAACACAGGCACTGCATAGTCCAATACGGATCTTATGCATGTAGTTTAGAACAGCCTCAGATCCGCACAGGGTACCTTGGCCCTTTTAAATAGAACCAAAAAATATAACCTTTTTGATGCTTTCTTTCTTACGTCATTTATAAGTTCGTTCCACGATAAGACACTTGAGATGGTTACACCTAATAACTGTGCCCTTAGGCCTTGTTACTACTTCTAAATCTTTCCACCAACTTTAACTTGTTCAAATACTTGTTTCGTTCTTGCAAATGAAATTCTGAGTTCTTTAAATTTGTCTTGATTTACAGTGTTTTTTGACCTCTCAGCTCCTTTATCAGCAATAAGTTGTGCACCTCAGATTTCACCTTTTGGAACAACCTCTCATATCGTCGTATCATGCGCATTTTTCCAGACACAGGCGTCACTGAGTACTAGATCGTTGATCATTATAATGAACAGCCAAGGCCCTAATTTAGTTCCCTGAGGGGCTCCTGATGGAACTGAACCCCATACAGAGTAACAACCATCAGCTAGTTTGACGGTATACGGGTGCGAATCGCTGATTTTCAGGGCCACGACACGCTTCTTTTTGCACAGTGTACCTTGTCTGCCGGGCAAGACGCGTTAAGTTATCAAAACTAGCAGTAATTTGGACCCAAGACCGTGATGCGAG
>NC_090871.1:3551017-3556017 GCF_036669935.1 Montipora foliosa
AAAAAAGTACTTGAATGGATTTCCCAAAAAATTGCGAATCTTAAAGACTCTGTTTTTTCTCCCTTTTTGTGCCTAGCTTTAGTTGAAAATGTATCAAATGTACTTTTAAACCACCTGCTCCTTATCGCTAGACATTACATATATACCTGTAAATTAAAGAACTCCATACCTAAGCTGCAAGTATATATACATGTTTTGCTAAGCTCAATGAAAATTGAAAAAAAAGATTGCTCTAGAAAACTGCACCCTTAACTATTTCGAAAGGAAATGGAATCCATTGAAGGACGCCCTCTAGTACTAAAATAAGCAACGACACAAATATTATATTTCAAGAATTAAGCGGTAAAAAAAAAAGGTTATTTTTAGGTATTAGCATAAGTAATGATTTGACATAGAAGTACAAGCTGTTGTATTATTTTTAGCGTATGCGTAATCGTATCCTTGTAATGTAAGTAACATATGGTAAATAGTGTAAGTAGTCGTCTAAAATATTATATTGTTTTGTATTGTGAAATAAAAATAAATAAAAAAAGATACTGGAGTTCATTGAAAGGATTAAGTGCTGAGTTGGAGTGTGTAATTCTCAAGAGTAATGTATCGTGTTCCTTTTCGAATGAGGCCGATTATGAGAGCATCAACTAAGGTAATCCGTTGATGATATTTCTCACAATCTATAGAATACATCAGAATTCATTTGTCCGTGTACAGAGTGATTTAATGTTCACAGTTTGGAGCCTTTAAAGGACATTGCTTAAGCTAAGTACAGGGACGGCGGAGCGTATTTTGTATTGGGGGCGCTAACGTCGAAGACGCTAACTTGTAGGGGGTTCTGGGGAAATTCTACGCCAGAACATTTTGAAATCGTGAAGCTCGGAAATGCTACTTTCAGAATTCTCGACGAGATGTCAAAAAAATTAACGTAGATCAACCGTAAAATGACAGATGTTTTACTTCTTATTTTTATTTTTTGCTTGAAATTGGAGGAACTAAATTGGCTTATTTGCATATGTGGGAATGCTTCAGAAAGTTTTTTTGTCGAAGCGAAAAAAGACCCACATATGACTACGGTAATTGCTTGACATTCTCTGTCTTTGTTACTCTTTTGACGCACGATTTTGGAGTTAATACACTTAAAACTTAAAAAATGTGTATATCTATAAAAACCGCTTTCAAAACTGCAATAAATTGCGCTGAAAACATAGCCTCGTCAGGCATGTTCCGCCATCTTGGATTCAAGATACTCTGGCACCCAGTGTATGATGCACCAAGTGTCTTGGCTTGTCCACAGACTTCATGTAAAGTTCCTCCTTCTTCAAGTATTACTCAAGGAAGTTTTATATAATTTCATTCCTTCTTCGTGTTGATGAGAGATCCTTTCGCCACTCGGTTGATTCGCACGCTCTCTGCTATTTGTCTTAACATGGCATCATTACCATACACTCCAGTCACGGACATTTTGAACTCTTGTCGTTCCTTCCCATACTTTTCTACGCAATGTCTCCATAATGCTGATTTTTCGTCTCGATTCTTTAAGCCCCACGCGTGCTCCGTGCCTCTTGTATGGGCAAGAGAGGTGGAGACGAAGCGGTTATATTCGTGCCTTTCGACACCTGGATACCACGGTGAAATCAGAGACCAGGGGTATAAGATAAAGGTGGTGGAGAAGACAGGTACAACACTGAAGGAAGTGCTACAAAAGTCCAATCCGCTCAAACAGCAAAGGTGTGGGAGAGAAGACTGCCTGGTTTGTAAACAAGCTGGGAAAGGTCCATGTAATGCACACGGTGTGACGTACGAGATTGAGTGCCAGGGATGCGAAAATAAGTACATTGGTGAGACAGCCAGAAATGCCTATACAAGAGGCACGGAGCACGCGGGGGGCTTAGAGAATCGAGACGAAAAATCAGCATTATGGATGGAGACATTGCCTAGAAAAGCATGAGAAGGAACCAAAGGAATTCAAAATGTCCGTGACTGGAGTGTATGGTAATGATGCCATGTTAGGACAAATACCAGAGAGCGTGAGAATCAACCGAGTGGCGAAAGGACCGTCGCCGAGTTATACTAATGTGCGAGCCAGCGAGCCATGCGAGTCACAATTCGAGCCATGCGAGTCATGCGAGCCAGGGTGCGAGCCATGCGAGCTCTGGTGCGAGCCATGCGAGCCAGGGTGCGAGCCATGCGAGCCAGGGTGCAAGCCATGCGATGGAAAATGAATGCGAGTCACAATACGAGCCAGGGTGCGAGCCATGCGAGCCATGGTGCGAGCCATGCGAGCCAGGGTGCGAGCCATGCGAGCCAGGGTGCAAGCCATGCCATGAAAAATGAAAAATAAAAAAAACAAAAGACAAAAAAGAATTGGTATGTATAAGATATCTCGTACCGTTATTGCAAGTTATTGCACTTATTCACGAGTCCATCCGCCATTTTTGATCGTTTTCAAGCCCAGTTTCTCTCGGACAGAAATGTTCATTAGACCCCATTTCTCTACCGCGTTCTTCCTTGGCACATTGCAGAGAACCAAAGAGGTGGATTTTTTCATTCCAGCCGGAATTAATTATCAGGAGAGATAGAAAGTGTTTTTCTGACATTTACTTCTGAAGTAATATAAGTGAGATAAGTGAGATTCGAATACAAAGCATTTCCTTAACGTTGTAGTTGCATTTCTTTAATTTTTTTTTAGCACAGACTTAGACGAGGTTGACATTATATACGAAATATAGAAATATTTTTTGCAAACAGCAAATTTTACTTTTTAGGATTTGTTAGAAGATGGAAATTGAAATTGAACTTCAGCAGAGGATAGAAGAAGAAGGTTTTGAAGTTGCTTTTAATCCTCCCGGTGATGAAAGCTGTTTCTATCGGGCTGCAGCGTTTCAATTGGGATTTAAGTTTGAGATCTTGCGCAACCTCATATTTGATTATCTGGAAAGCCATCAGTTTGACGTGAGTTATTTTACTTGATTGCGTGACAGAGAAAAGATGATGGCATTACCGACAGTTGGTCAAGAGAAAACAAACGGAGTGAAATGAAATATTTTTCGCGTAATTAGTTTATACATCATTCTTTTCTTGTTAAAATATATTCCTTAATTGAGCCCCCAGTCTTAGTCTTCTTGTCATTATAAACTGCAGCACCTTTTTTTCCTCTATGATTATCCATCTTTATAGTCTTAAGCCTAATTTTCCTTGCCTCCAGGTTGAGAGGTTCCCTTTATAGCTGCAGCGTGTACATTGTCACGATGTTCGTGACAAAGGAGCAGAAAAGCAAGGATTTGGGTATTGCACTCTTCTTAATGTCCGAAAGGCTATATAAGACAGACTTTTTAATGAATTAACGGAGAAATTAATGGTTGAGTGTTTTCCCGAGAGGTTTTAAGACATTTTGTTTTGAGGGAAATGACCGCTTGGCTTTCTTGTGTGAAGTCGACATGGGTGGTAAAAAGGTGCCTGCTGTATGGTCAGAAGCATTGAAGATCCTGCAAAAGAATTATGCTAATTCTTTAGTAATTAGCGCCTTTGCAGATGTGATGCAAGATAATGATTATTACAGTGCATTGGGTAAATTGTTGTCATGTAATGTTTCATATTGTTTATTTGTATTGTTTTCAGAAAACGAAATATTAAGTTTTTAACGAAACGGTGATAAGTTGTATTGTTTGTACTTTAACTTACAGGGTGACAATTTCGTTAAAGTTGTGGAGCCTCAGCTGGGTCCCTCAGTGGGCACTCTTTACTTTGGACACAGTGGTAATCACTACGTCTCATTGAAGCCCAAGCAAATGGTACATTTGGTTACTTTCGTGTGCTATATATAATGTAAACAGGTGTGCCTGGGTTCATTTCAGAACTGGGTACATGTTCAGATTAGACCTGTAATACAGACTCGTACCCAGTCGCTATTTACGGGTTTCAAAGCGAAAGTGGTCTGGATAAAGTGGAGCGCGCGGGGAGTTATGGGAAGAGGCCGAAGAAAAATAGCGACCGCTCTTTTTCCTTCTATCCTTCCCATGACACCTCGCGCGCCTTAATCCAACCTAGTATCCAATCCTCTTTCCCCAAAAAGCATAGCGACTGGGTACGAGTCTACCTGTAATATACGATTTCTGACAAACAATTAATCAGTTAGGCTAACATGAAGCTCTGTTTACATTTCAGACAGATTTTTTGCTGTGATAGTTGGTCACTGGGTTATGTTTAGGACATTTATAAGTATACAGTTACAGTAGTGCTGAGTTACTCAACCTTTTCAAATTTGTTTCAGGCGTCAAGCTATGCAACGGCAGTGAAATCTTCAAAGGGAAATTCTGAGCAACGTACTACTTGTAGCTTTCCCCCTACAAGCAAACGGGAACAAAGCGCTCAAGAAACTAAAAAGTGCGCCAGTGAAACTTTCAAAGCCAAAAGGACAACGACAAGAAAGGTACGATTTTAACCCTTTCACCGCCCAAAATGCAAATTGACACTTATAGATTTTACTCTGTCTAACGCCAGACGATTTTACTCGTCAATGGGGAACCCCACGGGGGTGAAAGGGTTAACAACAGCTAGATTCACTGAAAAACTATGCCCCCATTAATCCTTTCACTCCCAAGAGTGCCACTTATAGATTTTACTCTGTCTAACGCCAGACGATTTTACTCGTCAATGGGGAACCCCACGGGGGTGAAAGGGTTAACAACAGCTAGATTCACTCAAAAACTATGTCCCCATTAACCCTTTCACTCCCAAGAGTGCCACTTATAGATTTTACTCTGTCTAACGCCAGACGATTTTACTCGTCAATGGGGAACCCCACGGGAGTGAAAGGGTTAACAACAGCTAGATTCACTCAAAAACTATGTCCCCATTAATCCTGTCACTCCCAAGAGTGCCACTTATAGATTTTACTCTGTCTAATGCCAGACGATTTTACTCGTCAATGGGGAACCCCACGGGGGTGAAAGGGTTAACAACAGCTAGATTTACTCAAAAACTATGTCCCCATTAATCCTTTCACT